>NW_006159479.1:1718242-1736442 GCF_000334495.1 Tupaia belangeri chinensis | reverse complement strand
CTGGGGGGTGATTTCTCGCTTTCTGTCTCTATGTCTCTCTCTGTCTGTCTGGCAAGCACACGCGCCCTATAGCAAAAACCTCTCCAAAAAAAAAAAAAAATCAGAAACCCTCCATCTGCTGCCTATAAGAAGTCCATCTCAATAAAACCCAATAAAGACATACATAGACTAAAAGTGAAGGGCTAGAAAAAAGTCTTCCATGCAAATGGAAATCCAAAAAAAGAGCAGGAGTCACTATACTAATTTCAGACAAAATAGGCTTTAAGACAAAATCGGTAAGAAGAGACAAAGAAGGGCATTATATAGTAGTAAAAGGACCAATTCACCAAGAAGATATAACACTTATAAATATCTATGCATCCAACTCAGGAGCATCTAAATACATGAAGGAAAGATTGCTGGAACTAAAAGGAGAGATAGGGTGTAATGCAATAATTGTTGGTGATCTCAGCAACCCATTATCTCCTTTAGACAGGTCAACAAGACAAAAAATAAGCAAAGAGATTCTGGACATAAATGAGACCATAAATCAGATGGACTTGATAGACATCTACAGAACTTTCCAACCAAAAAACACAAAATATACATTTTTCTCAGCCCCACCTGGTACTTTCTTGAAGACTGACCACATGATAGGGCACAAAACCAGCCTTTACAGACTCAAAGGCATAGTAACTATATCCAGCATCTTCTCCTACCATTAAATTAAACTTGATAGTAATCTCAGGAAAAAAAAGCCCTCGAAAATACACAAAAACATAGAAACTAAATAACCTATTTCTGAATGACTTCATGATTACTGAGGAGATCAAGACTGAAATCAAAAGATTCATGGAAACAAATGATAATGAGTACACAAGTTTCTATAATACATGGGACACTCATAAGAAGAAAGTTCATAGCAATTAGCACACACAAGAAAAAGATGGAAAGGTAGCAAAAGGACAACCTAACATAATGCCTCAGGGAATTGGAAAAACAACAACAGAAAAAAATCCAAAAAATGCTAGGAGAAAAGAAATAATAAAGATTAGAGCAGAAATAAATAAAATAGAAAATAAGTGAACAATGCAGAAAATAAATGAAAGTAAAACCTGGTTCTTTGAAAAGATAAAGAAGATTGATACATCATTAGCTAGACTAATTAAGAAGAAGAGAGAAAAGAACCAGATACTTCAAATTCGCAATGAATCAGGCAACATTACAACAGACATAATAGAAATACAAAACATCATTAGAGGATACTATGAGCAACTATATGCCAACAAAGAAGAAAATCTGGATGAGATGGACAAATTCCTGGACACATATAATCTACAAATATTGACATAGGAAGACATAGAGCCTGAATAGACCTATAGCAAGCAATAAGATTGAATTAGTAATAAATAACCTCCCAATAAAGAAAAGTCCAGGTCCTGATGACTTCACTGTTGAATTTTACAAAATTTTTAAAGAAGAGGTAACCCCCATTCTACTCACACTGTTTCTAGAGATCCAAAAGGAAGTAACCCTTCTAAATTTATTCTATGAAGCCTCCATTACCCTCATTCCCAAAATGGATAAAATACAACAAAAAAGGAAAACTACAGATCTGTATCTCTGATTAATATAGGTGCAAAAATGTTCAACGAGATACTTGCTAACCTCATTTAACAGCATTTGAAAAAGGTTAGTCATCACAACCAGGTATACAAGAGTGGTTCAACATACACAAAACCATAAATGTAATACACCATATTAATAGAAAGAAAGATAAAAAAGCACATTATTATCTCAATTGATGCAGAAAAAGTATTTGACAAAATACAACACTCCTTCATAATTAAGATTCAAGAAAATTGGCATAGAATGATCGTTTCTCTTCATAATGAAAGCCATCTATGAAAAACCTATAGCTAACATTATACTGAATGGGGGGAAACTGAAAGCTTTTTCACTAAAAACTGGTACAAGACAAGGCTTCCCACTTCCTCCACTCCTGTTCAATATAGTACTAGAAGTCCTAGCCAATATGATCAGACAAGAGAAGGAAATAAAAAACATTCCAATAGAGAAAGAAGAGCTGAAATTATCTCTGTTTGCAGATGACATGATTGTATACATAGAAAACCCAGTAGTATTCACAAGAAAACTTCTACAAGTAATAAATGCATATAATAAAGTGGCAGGATACAAAATTAACTTACAAAAATCTATAGCATTTCTGTATACAACCAACAAGCAGAGACAGAATTGAAGAAAGTAATCCCATTTACCATAGTCCCAAGAAGTATAAGATACCTAGGAATAAAACTAACCAAGGATGTCAAAGACCTCTATAAGGAAAACTATGAAAACGTTAAAAAGGAAATCAAAAAGGACACAAAAAAGTGGAAGGACAGTATTGGAAGAATTAATGTAATCAAAATGGCAATCTTACCCAAATTAATCTACATGTTTAATGCAATCCATATAAAATTACTAGAGCCATTCTTGACAGATCTAGAAAAGGCAATCATAAAATTTGTCTCGATCATAAAAGATCCTGTATTACCAAAGCCATCCTGCGCAAGAAGAATGGAGTGGGTGACAACTCACTTCCTGACCCCAAAATGTATTACAAAGTTGTGATAATCAAAATAGCATGGCATTGGTACAAAAACAGACATGAGGCCCAATGGAGAGAATAGAGTTCCCAGAAATAAACCCCAAAACATACAACCAACTGATCTTCTTTTTTTTTTTTTTGAGAGGTTTTTGCTATAGTGCATGTGCGCTCGCCAGACAGAAAGAGACAGAGAGCCAGAAAGCGAGAAATCATCCCCTGGGGGGATGGCCATGCCACAATCCCTTCTCCTCCATTCTCCTCTTGGGATCTTGGGCATGCACGCACACATGCCTGGCATGAGTTTAAGCCACTGAGTCCGGGACTTGAACCATGGCCAGCTACATGGGAGTCCAGTGACACAGCCATTACGCTAACTGCTGGTCCCCAGCCAACTGATCTATGACAAAGGATACCAGTCAATCCAGTGGGAAAAGAAAAATCTCTTTAACGAATGGTGCAGGAAAAACTGGGTATCCACCTGCAGAAAGATGAATCTGAATCCCTGTCATCATTAATAAAAATCAACTCAAAGTGGATCAAAGACCTAAACCTAAGATCGCAAACTATAAAACTACTGGTAGAAAACACTGGGGAAACTCTTGGAGACGTTGAGGTAGGCAAAGACTTCTTAAGCAAGACCCCAAATAGATAGACCCCCCATCAGATCAAGGAGCTTTTGCACAGCAAAGGACACCGTAATTAGTGTGAATAGACAACCCTCAGAATGGGAGAGAATTTTTGTTAACTGTGCCTCAGATAAGGAACTGATAACCAGAATATGCAGAGAATTCAAGTGACTTATCTGGAAGAAAATGATTAACCCAATTAAAAGATGGGGAAATAAGTTGAATAAACAACTCTCTATGGAAGACATATGAACAGATCAAAAATACAATGAAATACCACCTAAACCTATTCAGAATGGCAAAGATTAAAAAAATAGAAAATGATAAGTGTTGGTGGGGATGAGGTGAAAGGGGAACACTCCTACATTGTTGGTGGAAATGTAAATTAGCCAGCCATTGTGGAGAACAGTATGGAGGTTCCTCAAAGACCTTCAAATAGAACTACCATATGATCCAGTAATTCCACTCCTGGGTATCTACCCAAAGCACAACAGAATGCTCAGTTGGAAAAGCACTTTTACAACTATATTTATTGCAGCACTATTCACAATTGCTAAGACATGGAACCAACCCAAATGTCCATCAACAGATGAATGTATTGAAAAAGTGTGGCACATATACTCCATGGAATATTATTCAGTCATAAAAAAAACAAGGCCTTGGAATTTGATAGAAAGTGGATGGATATGGAAGATTTGTTGCTGAGTGAAGCAAGTCAGGCTGTGAAAGAGAGACATTGTATGTCTCCACTTTACATATACAGACTTCCAGACTGGAGGACATAAAAGCATTAAAAGTTGTTATGGACACTAGAGACAAAGTGGAAGGAGAATGTGGGAAGGGAAGAGTTCAGGAATGGACATTAGGGGGAAAAATGGAGAGATACGATTATTTGTGTGACACAGACATAGTTTGTTATCTGTTAATGAGGATGTGTATATTATTCTCAGCTGGACTGAGATGTGTGTCATGCTGGGTAAAATCTCTTTACAGTCTAAATGATGTTATAGTAACTGAATGTATAAATAATATTAATAATAAGTACTTAAAAATAATAAAAATGCAAATCATAAAAAGAAGCACTTAAATTTTATAAATATAGTTTTGCATACATCTTAATTATGAATATTCAAGGATATTTACTTAGCTTAACTTATAAAAGAGACCAAACATTATTCAAGGGATCCTTAACTGTGATTGCTAAACTTTACTATCAAATTTTATTTTATAAATAAAAGCATTAATAGCACAAAGAAATGTGGTATTATCTGTTGAAGATATTTTGTAGATTTATCAGTTGTACTAGGGAGAAATGTTCACCTGCTGAAATACTCATTTTGTAAAACAAATAATAATACAATTGAATGTATAAAAGAAAACGAAATGAAAAAAATAAAAATGAAACAAAAATGTGATTTATGAGATGAATGAAAAAGCTTAAGAAGGAGTTGCAATTTTTAGCATATAAGTTCAATAAATCTAATACTGCTTTTTAAAAACTAGATCAAACCCTTGAATGGTGTTCTCTGTGCATGAAATCTATACTCAAGAATATTTAAAGGGCTCCATATTTAGTTGCTTGCTGTGGAACCAGGCAGAGCTAACACTAACTTTTGACCTACCTGGCCATCACTACCCAAAACATAGTGGGTTCTCAGAGATAAGGGTCCAAAGAATGAAAGGGGGATGGCAGAGGGAAGAGAGAATCAGCAGGAGACAAACTCCTGGCACTGATGGGACAGCCAGAGCATATAAATGCAGATCCAAGGCAAATTGATAAGTCAGGAAGCCCTCATGAGTTCCCAACACACTGTATATTTGAAATAGATTCAGTATTTTCCTCATATTGCAAAAGAGACTTTGGTATAAGGGAAGGAGTGAGGTTGTTTTTTCCTTTCTCATTCCCTTGCTAACTTTGATGTCCCTCTACTGTGAAAAGACACAAGAGGGAAACACCTGAGACCAATGATTGACTGAATAGGAAGACTGTTTTCATTACTGTACACTCTACTCTAATCCCTTCATGATAAGGGCTAAATAACTTTCTCCACATATAGCACCTCACAGTGTGCAAAGTGCTTTATACAACCCACAACCCTCATCCACTCAACATTCACCATGGACCTCTGAAACCCTTATTTCTCACACTGTTTTGTGTTATCCTGCTTGCACACATGGAATTAAAATCTCAAAGACTTCCAAAGCTGTGAGAGAATGAGAGCTTACAGGGTTCAAAGCCATCCATCTGCAGATAAGGAATGGAGACCTTTAATAGTTAAGTAACTTTACTAAGACCACCAGTTAGTCAAGATAAAGTCAGTCAGATTTTGTTTGTTTGTTTGTTTTTACTTCCTGATAGCTCTACTTACAGCTGACAGACTGAGTTTTAAATGGAAGGTATGTGTATGGGGAAAGTAAGGAAGGATGGAAAAGAGACAAATTGACTCTTGTTGAAAAGCATGTTTGCAAATTGGTTGAGATCTTCTGAAACAAATTTTTAAAGGAATTCAGATTTATTTGTGGTATCTAGTTATTGCATGAGTCTCAGTGGACTAGTTCAAGACATTTTTTGTCATAGGTTACACCTTACAAGTTTTTTTTTTTTTTTAATTGCCAGAGAGTATACACGTGTCAAAAAGCATGATGTGTGATCACATGGCCATCCTTTATTCTCCATTTCTTCTTCTCATCAGGATTCCTGGAATGCACGTTCAGGCAACTGGCATATTTTTCAAGTCATCGGAGCTGGGACCCAAACCATTGTGGCCGTGGGGATCCAGTTCCCTATGCAAAGCCCTTAACCACTGCACTGTGGGCTGGCTCACACTATAATTTTTTGAAATAGGGACTATGGTAAAGATCTTGTAAGATCATCTCCAATTATCTTTGTCCCTTGTACAATCAGGTATCTTTGAGTATGGGCTGGACTTAGTGACTCACTTCTTTTATTTTAAACTTTTTAAATTAATTTTAATCATTATTGATACATTTCATCGCTATACATCATTTAGATTGTAAAGAGACTTTACCCAGCATGACACACACCTCAGTCCAACCCAGTTGAGAACATACGCACATCCTCATCAACAAATAATAAACCATTTCTGAGTCCCACAAAATGAATAGAACACAACAGAAGTAACGAAGTGTCATTCTGAGATTAAGTTATAAAAAGACTGTGGTTGATGTCCTGAGTATTTCTTTCTTCCTATCACCTTCTCATAATTTGTTCTGGAGGAAGTCAACTGTGTTTATACTCAACCTATGGAGAGGTCCATGTGGCAAGAAATTGAGGAAGGCCTTTGCTAATAGCCAGTAGGAAATAGAGGCCTTCAGTCCAACTGTCTGTGAAAAACTGAGGTAACAAGCAGATGAGTGGGTTTGGAACTGAATCTTCCTCAGTGGAGTCTTCAGATGCCGACACAACCTTAAGTGAACTGCCTGACAGCAGCCCCATGAAAGCTCTTGAGCTGGAGGCACCCAGCTAAGTGATACTGGGATTCCTGACCCATAGAACCTATGACACAATAAATTTTTGTTGTTTTAAACTGTTGACTTATGGCAATTTTTATGCAACAATAGGTATTAATATGAGAGTGAAATAAGAACAAAAATATGCTAGTCAACCAATTATTTTCTCACTTTGGTCTATGTGTATCACGTACTTTGGAATGTTTTAAACTTCAGCACTGTTAACAATTTGTAAGCTTCCAAATCACAACATTTAAAAATTATATATATTTTTTCTCTTAAACACATTGGTTGGCCCCAATTACAGTTAAAAATGTACCTTAGTCATGAAGAAAAACAATTGGGGACCAAGTTAGCTATAAAATATTTCAGGCTTACCATATTTGGATGCACAGTCTAGAATCATTTGGAAGACATGGTGGGGTTGATATTTTTAGGTGTGAATCATCGTCTGGATCAGAGTGCTTCTCTTTGTCCGGGATGCCCTCTTCAACAGCTGCTCAGCCCTGAAAGGCACTCAGAAGGCCCTGTGCATTTGCTGACATTGCATGGCTTATTTGCAGAGCTGGTGATATGTCTGCAAAAGGAATAACAGATTCTTAATTTACGAACACATTTAGAAAGAGAAATATTTTTATGTCCTATCTCCTACCCACCCACTTTGCCTCTAATCAATTTCAGCCTGAAAGATGGAGGTTTATAGGTTAACAGAAATTGCATTCAGTAATGAGAATGAAAAATAGTATGCCAGGAGAAACAGACCTGGCCCAACTACATAAGTTCTACATAAAGTGAAGTTTTGTGGAGGATTGGCAGGTAGTGAAACTCCAAAATGCTATGTAACAGAAATGAAAAAGTAATTATCTCAGAAACTGTGATCTTTTGGATGTCTATCAATAAACCTAGAATGTCAGGTTAGAGGAAAGTTAGTCAAGAAAAACTGTGACCAGCAAAGCTTAATTAAATTCAAGTTTTCTACAACTAAAGAACAATTTGTTTTTATATTTGGGTGCTAGGCTAGAAGCCCAACTAGTTTCTCTTCTGTTTTTGTGTTGCTAGTTTTGTTTAAAAAGAGTATGTAGATTTATTTGCCTGAAGAGATGGAAGAGTCCAACACAGCCCCATGAAGCATGTACAACTGGCATACCAGGAGTCTCTGGATAGCTCATCTTTTTTTCTTAAACATTCACTTCCCTTTTTTATTTTCTTTCTTCCACTTCTCTCTCACGAAACACTCATGAACCTTTTACATCAGGCTTTTTTTGTCCTGTAATGGGAAAGCAAACAATTTTTTAAAAAGATGGGAATGAGGACCTTAGGTAGTACTGCCATAAGAGGACACTATCTCTTGTGAATCTTTTCATCTTTAGCTGCATGAAAAGCCGTATTTACACTATTTTTTTTAAAAACATTGAGACTCAATTATTTCTAACATGAACTCTTCAAATACTATTTTCTCTACTAGTATAGTCAAATCACCAGACTCATGTCCTTCATCATCAAGGAATAGATTATTTATATTTTTCAAAAGTGTATCTTACTAATTACCTGGAGTGGCTTTCAGCTTTAGAAAAGTTACTGGGGCTCTGTCATGTAAAAAGGGTAGTCAAGACCCTTGTCTTGGTCAGCTGTGATTGATATCTGAAAAACCTGTACAAAGAAAAAAAAAAAAGAAGAAGAAAGAAAGTTAAAGGAGTCTGCGTAAGAGGAACAAATTGAACACACGTGTGCAATCATTATTCCTATGACCATTCTCTGTATTACTTCATAACGCAGCTGTATACACACATACAAAAGAAATTCCCTTTGCTTCTTTCTATTGCAGCCTTATTAATTTCTGCTTAATGAAACACAAATGTTTGTGTGCTCAATTTTGAGTACAGTCTAGTTGGGTGTTTGTTAAGTTTTGGCCAGCATGGCTATGCTCACCTAATACAAATGTCTGTAGGCCTTTCAAAGCCCCTGACAGGATATCTTTTGAGCATGCCAGTTGCCATGGTCACCAGTATGCCCATTTGCAATGAAAATTGGAAGCCATGCTCATTACGTCAAAAACTACATTGGGAGATAAAGAGAGCGTGTTTGCTTCAAGAGTTGGCAAGTGGCTATTTGTTAGGATCCCCGCCCACGCACTTCCATCAAACAATGTCTCATTCATCTGCGTAAGTCAAAGTTTACAACTCCCATCTTTCCAGTTGGAATAGGCTGAGGGAGTGTGAATACTAAATCATCATTCACAGAACCACAGCATAGGCTCAGGCTGACCTATTCTGGTGATTTTCCAAGGACAATAGAGAGGGGTCAGATGGGTGGTGGAGTGGAAAGTAACAACAACCTATAACTACCCAGCACCAAATAGATGTTTGACCTGGGCTGTGACATTTAGGGCTTCTCCATCTGTAAGATGAATCAGCAAAGGGGCCAGGTGGTGGCGCAGTGGTGATACAGTTGGATTCACATAAGAATGGTCCTGGGCTCAAATCTCAGGACCTCTAGAATACACTGGACATGTGAGCCCATGCATGTAATGTGGGTCAGCTAAGACTAGGAGTGATCACAGTGCAAAGACCCTACTGGTGGTGCCTGTCTCTCTGTCTCTCTGTCTCCCTTTATCTGGTGGAAGAAGTAAATAAATAACCTTAAAAGAAAAAGATGAAGTGGGTGAGAAAGATTATCTATAGGGTCCTTCTCATCTTCCAAGTTCTGTGATTCTAAAACAAACTAGGTTGATTCACTCATGTTAAGAGCTTACACACACTTACACACACACACACACACACACGTGGTTATCAGAAGACAATGACTAGGCATTACAGATGCTAATGCACATTACAGGCTTCATCGTGGTTTTTTTTTTGGAGAGATTTTCACTGTAGGGCGCGTGCGCTCACCAGACAGACAGAGAGAGACATAGAGACAGAAAGCGAGAAATCACCCCCCAGGGGGGATGGTCACGCCGCAATCCCTTCTCCTCCATTCTTCTCTCGGGATCTTGGGCACGCACACACACGTGCCCGGCGTGAGTTTTAAGCCACCGGGTCTGGGACACGAACCGCAGTCGACTACGTGGGAGTCCAGCGACATAGCCATTACGCTAACTGCTGGTTCCCATCGTGGTTTTCAAGCTGCTTTTCTTTTTAAACTATTTACTGGTTTAAGAGGATAAGTAGAATGCCTCATATTTTTTATATGCAATACGTATACAAAATTAACCCCTCCTCCCAGTATAGTCACCTAACTGACAAATAGACCACATTGCTATAGCAACTTGAGAATTACCTTCAGAAAGCATTGATTTAATCATTGGTGATTACTTTTCTTGAAATTAACAATTATCGGGACCAGCAGATGGCGTGGTAGTTGGGGCGCTGGACATTCCCACATGGCCAACCATGGTTTGAGTGCCGGATCCGGTGGTTTACTTTGTTACTTTCCCTCTTTCTCTCTCTGTGTGTCTCTTCCCTGGACAAATTAAAATAAAATGAATGAATAAATAAAGTAAAATAAAATAAATAATTATTTTTAAAAAAAGAAAATAACAATTATAGCCCATCCTGAAATCATCAAAATGCTACTTTTTGTGCATTCTGATTCTTATTATCATTTCCTTTTGGTTACGTTACACAAAAATTTATGTCTGGGGTAATTTTAAAGTATAGTGTTTTTAAGTATACTTATATTAGTTATATTCATATATATAAAATATGTATATATAAACTATATATGTTTGTGTGTATATAATATGCATACATGCATATGCACATTTATAAATATGGCATGCACACATGTGTATATATGATGTATACATGTGTACATATGTATATAATTTATACATGTATATGTGTATATATGTCATGTGAATAGGTATATATGGTTGTATACATGTAATATGTATATATTTATGTGTGTATATATGTATTATATGTGTGTGTGCATTGCTGATATTTATTCTATGTTGATGCTTTCACCTGCTTTATTTCACTTACCAACTCAATGATGTAGGTATGATTATTACCATTACAAATGAGGAAAAAACTGAATTAGGAGAGGTTAGGTAACCTGCCCAAGGCCTCACAGCTGAGTGACATAACGTGGGTTTGAGTTTATATCCTTCTGATGTCAAAACTCACTCTGTCCTATCTCTGCCTGCCTCTCTTTATCTTTCTGCTGTCTTCACTTAGAAAGCCCAGAAAATCAGCATAGAAGCAGAAAGGCTTATTGTAAAAGGATCAATCTGGTGAAAATGTAATGGGCCAAAGCTGAGTCTTACTCAGAGTAAATTACACTGACCAAAGGTGTGTATGTGTAATGTGTATAAATACTGAAAAGGAACTTTACCTAAAGGAAATGATGCTAGTCCAAAAATGCCCAAAAGTTGTAATTTTCATCTTCATTTTATTGAATAAGCTTATTATTTGCATGAAAAGTGTTGAATTTTGAAAGCCTATATATTGTATCCGGAAAAAAAAAATTATCCACTGACACCTATGATGAAGTCCACGTTAGCTGGTTTAGAGTTTGAAAAGGATAAGTCTTAGTAAGGCTTAAATCACACTGCTTCAACTGAACTACTGTTTCTTTTTAGGATTTCTAGAGCTATTTCCTTTACATTGTAGGATTACTTAGGAATCAAAAGAATTAATGGGGCCAGCCCATTGTCCAGTGGTTAAGCCCTGTGCATGAGGAGTTGGGTACCGCATGGCCCACTGCAGTTCAAATTCTGGCCCCAGAGACCTGAAGAACATGCCAGGCATATGTGTATGTGTGCCCAAGATCCTGATGGATGGAGAAATGGAGGAAAAAGGATTGCACTCATGGCCACACCCAACTGGGGAGTGTTTTCTCTCTTATGCTCTGGCCATTAAAAAGGACAAGAATGAATGGATATGAAGTAGAGTTGTCAAATAAAATTAATATCTATCCAGTATTAACAGCTATTAAACAAATAAATGTGTGTCTTAACAATGCTTACACAGAGCTTATCATGTGCCAGTTACTACTATAAGAGCAATTGATTCTCCAAGGGACGTTACAAGGCATTTACTGCTGTAATCTCCATCGTGTAAATAAGAAAGCTGAGGCCCATAGATCAGTAATAATTTGAGAGAGCACAGACCTCTATGACCTTAATATACAAGGTAGTTATTAGGCACTGCAGATCCTTAAATGTATATCAGAGACTTTAGCATGGTTTTCAAAATATTTATAAAATCATTTCCATTTTATTCCGTTTGTATAATATGCCTTACTATCACGACAGTTGAAGTTTGGTTCCTTCCCCCATTCTAATTTTAATTCCTTTTGTAAATACATATACTCTCTTTTCTATGAATTAGAATGAGAATGGGAAATTTTCTGTCATTCAGAGAGCACCAGCCAGATGCATAAATACTTGTCCCAAGGAGAGTAGGGAAAAGGCATCAGAAAGATAATTGATTTTCAGCATTTGATTTTATTTAGGGGAGCCAGACTTGTTTCAGCATTTCCCTCCTTTTCCCCTGAGTCTTAGTTCTCCTGCTTCAGTCTCCTAGCTGGGATTACAGGTGCATACCACTGCACCCAGCCTTTAAGTTGGACTGGGAATTGAACCCAAGCCTCCCAGGGGTTACAGCCTGCAGAGTGCAGTGTCTTAGTAGAGCTTGCCATTGTGGCTAGGTCTCTTAACATTTTTAATTTGAGGCCTGGATATTTGACAGGATGATGAATCTATGCTAACAAACACGACTGTGTGTGTGTATGTGTGTGTGTGTGTGTATACACACACATATATACATTTTATGTTCTATCATGGTAAATACACATAACAAAATTTATGCTCTGAACCGTTTTTAAGTGTATGGTTTGAGGGCATTAGGTACATTCATATTTATGCAAACATCTCTACCATCTTTTTTTTCTTTTTTTTTAAAGATTTGTCAAAGGGTGCATGTACTTGTTGGAGTGAGAGAAAGAGAGGAAATGTAAGAAAGCACCCTTGTTGCGACACAGTCTCACTGCAATCCCTTCTCATTCATCTCTCCCTTCTTTTGTGATTTTGGGTACACAGGCACACATGCCTGGCATGTTTCTCAAGCTACCAGACCTGTGACTCCCACCATAGAGTCGGCCATATGGGATCCAGACACTTTAACCATCACGCCACAGTCTGGCCCACCAGAACTTAATGATTTTCCAAAATGGAAACTCTGTACCAGCTAAACAATAACTCTCCATTCTCCTCTCCTCCTAGTCCCTGTCAACACTATTTTACTTTCTGTCTCTGTGAATTCAATTACTCAAGTTTTTCTTATTAGTTGGGATCATATAGCTTTTGTTCTTTTTGTGGCTGGATTATTTCATTCAGCATAATATCCTCAAGTGTCACCCATATTGTAGTATGCTTCAAGATTTCTTTCTTTTTTAAAGCTGAATATTCCATTGTGTGTTTATATCACATTTCGTTATTCATTCTTCTATGAATGGACTTTTGGTTTGCTTTTTCCTTTTAGCTGCTGCAAATAATGTTGCTATGAACATGCGTGTACAAATATCCATTCTAATTCTTGCTTTCAATTCTTTTGGGTATATACTCAGAAATTGAATTGCTAGATCATATGGAAATGCTTTTGGGTTGTTAGAAAATTAGTGATGCATTTTTATACAGAAAAACATAAAAAATATATGTCTCATGACTTTTCCACCAACCCAATATTTTTACCTTTTTGAAAAACCATCGTACTGTTTTCCATAGTGGCTGCAACACTCACCAGCAGTGCATAGGGTACCAGTTTCTCCACACCCTCTCCAACACTTGTCATTTTCTATTTTTGGATAATAGGCATCTTAATAAATGCAAAGTGGCCCAAAATTGTTTTCATTTGTGTTTACCTAATTATTATTAATAGCATTGTTGAACATCTTTTAATGTGATTTTGGCCCTTTGTGTATCTTCTTTGGAGAAATGTCTATAAAATTACTGTTCATTGTTTAGTTGGGTTTTTTTTTTTTTTTCAATTGTTACTACCCTATTGGAGTTCTTTATTCATACTGAATATTAACCCCTTATCAGATATAGACAAATATTTTCTCTCATTCCATAGATTACTTTTTCATTCTGTGTTTGTCTTTAAATTGACTTTTATTTTTCCAGCATCATATTTTTAAAAGGTCTACTTCCTTTTCTAAGCCTTCTTACCCGCAAAAATATGTGCACTGAGCCTATTCCCTGTGACACACAGAATTTGTAAAATTGTAAATAGACCTTTGTGAGTTAACTGTTAATCACATAAATAGTCAGGGTCTATTCAGGAGGTAGAAAGCACACAAATAACTTGAACAAAGTGAATTTAACCTTTAAGCAGGCATTGAAAAACTGAAATCAGGGGCACATAGATAACATAGAGACTGAGAGTAAATGCTGGAAGTAGTTACCACCTATGGCTAGAGGGATAAAAGGTACAGGAGTTCATTAAAATTTAGGTTGTGGGAGGAAGGGCTTGTGGGGTTGACTCAGACCTTTGCTCAAATTTCAGAGGTCAGTGATGAGATCTGGGACTGTGGAAACACCGCAAATGGATTGCAGCTATCAGAGTGAAGAAGTCTTCTAGTAGAGATGCTGATGTGTTGATACAAAACAAAGAGGAACAAAATCATAGAGCCCTTTTCTTTCCTCCAGCCTTCCAGTGTCCCTGTGTACATACCTATTGGTAGAAATTAATAGGGGCATCCAGCAAAAGAGAAAAGTCATTTTCTGGGAGTCACCCCCAGCATCACTAACAATACAGAAGAATGGGTTTGTAGCTCAGAGACAACAGCTTAATAATTATAGCCACCAAGGTCTTTTAACATTTTTCCTCAAAAGTTAGGAAACCTTGTTCATTTTTGTAACCCTAGCAACTAGCACAGTGTCAGGAATACAGTAAGTGCTTAAGGAACTTTTGCTGAGTTGGTTTCATCATTGACTTTCCATGAATGGAAATCCTGGAAGGGCAGTACAGTACATGAATTAAATGAGAGTTTATGCCTTGTTCTTTACTTTCCTAGGGCCTTAAGCATATTTTAAGTTTCAAAAGTTGCTCCCAACATTCATTTTCTGCTCAAAACATCATTTATTACTGCTATTCTCATTTGCTAGTTTCTTACACATGTTAAATGCTCAATATACTTCTTATTGCTCTTAGGCATCCTGTCAGGTAGTGTGTAGTTATTCTCAGATAAGAAAATTGAGACTTGCAAGTTAAGCAATATGCTTAAGATACACCAATTAGTAAATAATAGGGCCAATAAACATCTATTTGTTTCCAGAACCTACACTCCGAATTGCTAATCTCCAAGTTCACAGTCCTTCACAAAATATTGACCACCAGGAACCAGCAGTTGGCATAATGGCTATGTTGCTGGACTCCCAAGTAATCGACCGCGGTTCGCGTCCCGGACCCAGTGGCTTAAAACTCACGCCGGCGCGTGTGCGTGCGTGCCCAAGATCCCGAGAGGAGAATGGAGGAGAAGGGATTGCGGCGTGACCATCCCCCCTGGGGGGTGATTTCTCGCTTTCTGTCTCTATGTCTCTCTCTGTCTGTCTGGCGAGCGCACGCGCCCTACAGTGAAAACCTCTCAAAAAAAAAAAAATATTGACCACCATGTTTGTAGACATTCACTGTGTTACCCTTTAGTCTTTTTTCTGTTTTTAGCTCTCCTGTCCACAAATATACTCTGGTCCTAGAAGACTGTGTGGATAGGGTTTGACAATAATCTATCCACTTCCTTGTAAAACTTAAATTTCCCTCACTCCCTCTCCTTCTTTCTTCCTTTTATCCCTCCTTCCTTTATGTTTTTTTCTTTCCTTCCTGTTTTGCTTCCTTCCCTTCTTTCTTTTCTCTTCACCCCTCCTGCCCCCCCTTTTCTTACAGATTTCATTAATGGTTCAGCCAAAGGAACATTTGAAGAAAAAAAGACAATTGACAGGGGCTTGCAAGTGGCATGCTGGTTAAGGTGCTGGTCCCCCACATGACATGTGGTTTGAGTACCAGATCCAGCAGCTTAAAAATTATACCAGGTACATGTGCATGCATACCCCAGATTCAGAGAGGAAAATGGAGGAGAAGGGATGGCAGCATGGCCATTCCCACTGGGGAAGGGGTGGAGTGATTTCTCACTTTCCCTCTCTCTTCTCTCTCTCCTGTCTGGTGAGCACATGAACCCTATAACAAAAACAAACAAAGAAACAAAAAAGGCAATTGACCTTATGACTCTGTAATCTAAATAGGGACCTTTTGCCACTTTTTCCAGAGAGAGACTCTGATATGAAGAAGCATATCTTGGACTATCCTGAGCCTTCAAGCAAGCCTAGCTGTCATCAGTGTTGGAGTCCTTCCTCACCCCACTAGAAGGGTTTCATAGTCTATACTGGAGGTACACAAACTTCAGCCTGTGGCTCACCTATTTTTCTAAGTGACATTTTACTAGGACACAATCTTGTTCATTCTCTTCCACATTTTCTGTGACTGCTTTTCCACAATTTCAGAGTTGACTAGTTTCAGCAAAGAATGTATGGCTTGCAAAGCTGACTATATTCCCTATCTGGCCCTGTACAGATACTTCTCTGGCCCCTGGGCTATACAGACAAGGACCCAGTGGGTCTCCTACCACCTCATTATTGTTTGCCTTAGCTTCATTTCAGTACCTTGGGCTTAAGAGTTTCTCTTCTACCATCACCTACATAAGAAAAACAGGGTTGAAGCCACACTAAATATAAACTATAAACTTCAAATCCTGAGTGTGGCTTCCTGTGTTAGCCTTAAAATGGTCCCTCTCCAAGAAATATACACTTCTCGGGCAAGTAGAAGGTGTTGCCTGATCTTTAAAGGACCTGAGTTGATTATTTAAGTTATTTTAGGGTTTCTTTAAACAGAAAAAACAAGGAAAAAAAAAGAGAGAGTTAAAATCTTTGATTTCAAAGAGGACATTCACACAAGAGGACAATAAAATTTCCACCAGATGTTCTTGCACTAAAAAGGCAAATCATTTTTAAAATTTCTCTTTCATCAGTTCATTAACTACATTTCTTTTTAAAAAAGTATTCAAAAAATTAAAATGTATCTGTATACTACTACTCTTCTTCCAAAACTTTAAAAATCTGCTGTATATAAACTTCCTTGCCAATTGAATAGGTTTGTCTCAACCCTAGGGGATGGATAATTTTACATTATATTGAGTCAATTTCTTTGACTATCTTAGGGCACAGTAAATATTATTTAAATTCACTTAACTGAGTATATGTACTCATGGAATTGTGTGGATAATAAACATCTATGTAAGATCTTGATTCTAATTTTGGAGAAAATCATTTTGGCCCCAATACATAAATTCACAATAATGCACCAAAGAGCATATTATGACAATTTGCATGTACTGTGGATTTGGTTCCCCTGTACAAAAACTAGAAAAAAAGTCAGTAAAATGGACAAAGGACAACCAATTACTGTGTTTTTGCACTCTGGCTTAACTTGTGCATAATGTGAACATCTGATCAATCCCTGCCTCACTGAATTCTCATGGTCTCTACGGAAACATTGTTTTTATTATATTAATTAGAAAAGCATTGCTAAAATAGAAAATTATTAGAAATTTAAGGAGAGTGACTATTCTTAAAAACATGAGATTCAGTCTTTGTTGTCAGTCCAGTTTTTAATCTTGTTAGTAAACAGCAATAAAGTAGGGAAAAATGTGAATGTCAATGTACTCAGATTTGCTGAGCCTTGTTTTGATGCAGTTTCCTCAAATTAATCTGTGCATTAGAACTTCCCTGGTAGGGAAACTTAATGATTTGTACATTCTTGGAGCCCATCCTAAGATATTCTAATTTTTAGCTTTGGGTAAAGCTCAGTAATCTGCATAATTACTAAATACCCATGGCTTTCTGATATAGGAGGTGTATAGGCCAACTCTTCAGAATAGACGCTCTGGGTATTTTAAAGAGCAAATTAAATCAAAGTAAACCTGACATTTGAGGGAAAAGATTAGGTGATTAGCACAGAGGATTATTTAAGAACCTGTGAAGACATGTCACCCTTGCTGCTTTTTCCTGGAAAAATAGTTTTCTAAACTTTTTTTTAGGAAACAAAATTCTACAACTAGAAATGCATTCCTTTGATGTGAAGCATTGTTCTTAGTAAAGTGAAACATGGTTCAGTCATGGTGGAACATGATGCTAAGACGCTGTGCCCTGCAGCTAGAATCACATGGGAGGCCCAAGTTTGATTCCTAGTCCAACATAAATGCCAGGCATCATGGTATGCACCTGTTATCCTGGCAACTTGAGGAAGCTGAAGCAGGAGGGTTGTGCACTTAAGACTGGCCTGGGCAACATCGGGAGACACTGTTTGAAGAGCCAGGCATGTGGTGCATGCATGTAGTACCAGCTGGGAGGCTGAGGCAATAGGATCATGATATGGTGAGATCCTACCTTAAAAATAAAATAAATTATAAATATATTGAGAGGAGAAGGTTTTTTTTTTTTTTTTTTTTTTTTTTTT
>NW_006159479.1:1713682-1718218 GCF_000334495.1 Tupaia belangeri chinensis | reverse complement strand
AAAAAAAAATTTAAAAAAATTTGGGGGGGCAGTGTTTTTTTTTTTTTTTTTTTTTTTTTTTTTTTTTGATGTTAGCCATCAGCTTTACCTCAGTTTAGTTGCCTTCATTAGATTTTCTCTGAGAGAGATTTTGATGGGGGAGCAGGTGGTGGTAGGAACACTGCTGCACAGAGTGTAGAGCAGAGGGACCCAAAGTAGATAAGCTACTTTGTTTCTACGATTTTGAGAAGAATTGAGGATGAAGAAAGGATAAGGGGAAAATGTGGTGTAAAGTTTTCCACTCACAAGTAGGTAGAAGTTCTCTACTTCTACTTTTTCACAAGATCAAAGTAATACAATGAGGGTTTTCAATAGATTAATATTTGATGCATTTTGTCCTGGTTCATTTGATTGTATCTATGAAAGTTCTTTTTAAAAAATTATATTTATTATGATTATTTTTTAACTTGCTATAGGACATGTGCACTCACTAGATAGAGAGAGCGAGCAAGTGAGAGAGAAAGCAAGAAAGCAAGCTGCCAGATCTGGGACTGGAACTGTGGTTAGCCATGTGGGAGTCTGACACCTAAACCACCACATCACCTGCCAGCCCAGAAGTTCTGAAGTTGAAAGCTTATGAATTCATATGCTTTTGGACTTGAGACTATGGCTTTTCATAGGCATGTTTTAGAACCATGGATTTCAGAGATTTCCTATAAGAAGTACTAAGGATTCCTAGTTTATAGGATAGCAGGTAGATTTCACCTCATGTGCAACCTTGAGTTGATTGGTTGTGACTGACTGGTATACTGTGTTGTGAAAGATTCTGTAACTGAGGAACCAGCAGTTAGCATAATGGCTATGTCGCTGGACTCCCATGTAGTCGACCGCGGTTCGTGTCCTGCACCCAATGACTTAAAACTCACACTGGGCACATGTGCGTGCGTGCCCAAGATCCCAAAAGGAGACTGGAGGAGAAGCGATTGTGGGGGGGCCATTCCCCCTGGGGGGTGATTTCTCGCTTTCTGGCTCTCTGTCTCTCTCTGTCTGTCTGGCGAGCGCACGCGCCCTATAGCAAAAACCTCTCCAAAAAAAAAAAAAAAAAAAAAAAGAAAGAAAGATTCTGTAAGTGATTAGCAATGTCTGTTCTTTTTGTCATGGGAGTATACAGAACTCCATTACTCTAATATCTAATTTTATATACACCAGGAAATTGAAATTCAGATTTAGTCACAGAGAAACCCTAGAAAAGATTGAGAAAAATAAGACCATAACTTGTAAACCTTTGTGTGGACATGGATTTAAATGACTTGATTTCCTTTATTAGGAAAATTGCCTACAGGATTCCAGATGTTGAGAGAATAGTTTACTGTTACATTATGATTTGGGGTTGTTGTGTGTACTGTTTTAACTTCCATCCATCTCCTATTTATGCATCATTAGAATGGAATGCACCAAGGGATCAATAAATGGAAGCCTAAATAGTGCAAAAAAATGTGTGAGTACCTTTGTGGAATAAAACTCTTCATACATTTTCAAGCTCCTTTTAGAACATTTAAATTGCTGAGTACACCTCCAAGTTCTTATCAAGACTAAAACTATGGAGCAGAAATCAGTGAGCTAGTATGTGGTCTCAATAATATGGTAGCGTTCACCTCTATACACATCCCCATACCATTAACCCTGCTGATTTAATAAAAAATTCTAGACATCTAGAGTCACTTCTTCAGGAAGATTCACATGCTGTGAGAAGGGATTCCAGAGTTCTCATATATTTAAGCATTTGGCTGTCTACCAAAAGAAACTAGGTAGAAGTAGACTATGCTAATTAGAAAGTGGGACTTTCCAGGGATCTAACCATATTCTAGTTTGGTCTCTTTGGAGTTACGAGATGCAGTAGAAAAAGAGCATACCCTAGAAACTCTAATTAGAGACGTGGCTTGTGAAAATTTTTGCAGATTCTCCAAAGTTCTTCTAAATTTGATTCTTACAGATTGTAGCTCATGTATGATCCTCTACCAAGATCACAAGAGCCTCCTGAGAGTTAATTTTTAAATTCCATTTGAAAAATCAGTCTTAGAAAGTACCCAACATCCATGTCTTTGTATCTCTTCTCATTCTTCCTTCCTCTGTGTTTTGGCTCCAAGTTTTTCCTCTTGCTGATGGTATTTTCCTCTGCCTACATTCCATAAAGTGGGTGTTAAAGCCTTGCTCTTCATTCATTTATAGATTCACACTGAGTCATTCAATTCTATTCAGTCAATAAATTTTATTAAATGCCTACTGAGTTATTGTAGGAAGTAAGTCTAATGTAGTTCCAGAGCACACCGATTTTATTATCTGTACCACCACCTAATTTGTACAAGAAATGGTATAATTGTGTCCTGTATCCCAAGGAAGAAAGAAGGGATACCATTTATCAGGAGAAGTCAGAAAAGACTTTGCCGTGAAAGCAATCTTTTTTCTGATCCCTAAAGAATGAGTAGAAAGGATTGGCCTAGGTGAAGTGGGGGATGGAAAGGAGGGAGGAAGTAAGGGAAGAGTATTCCACAAAGAAAGCACTGCCTGAATAAAACCACAAGACAGAAAGGAACAAGATAAGGAAGACTAAAAGCAGGCCAGTGTAGCCAGAGAGAGAGAGAGAGTGTATGTGTGTGTGTTCCGCAGGGATACCAACTGGCAAATGACCAGGTGAGGAAAGAGAAGTAGGAAGGGGCCAGATCACATAGTATCTTATAGGCCATCTTAAGGACTTTAGACTTGATCTTGTGAGCAATGGGAAGTCACCTACTTGTTTTAATAGGGAACACTGTAACCTTAGGTGTGACTTCTGAGAAGTCTCCCACTTTTACCCAGCATATTATCTGAAAATCTACAGTGCTCATCTTCTATCAAAGACATGTAAGAATGGATCTGTCTCCACTACCTATGATCTTCAGCACACAGGCATTATATCTTTTTCACCTTTGTATAATTTGCAGCCTAGCTAGCAGTGTGGTGTGGAGTTTATTAGCATAGATGGGGCTTTGGAAATAGGCAGATCTGGCTTTGATTCTTGTCACTATGCTTTTCCAACTCCATGACACTAACACTAAGCCAGGAGCCTAATACACTGTAGTAGGAGGGCCCACCCTAGATGCAGGCAATAAGGGTACGCATTGTTGTTGGGAATTTAAACAGTACGCCAGCTGAAAGTCAGTCTTCCTTTTATCATCACCATGTGCTGGTAATTCTAAACAGTATCAGTGATAAAAACACTCCTCCTTAGAAGAATCTTTTGTGGTTATTGTTGAGACTTTTTTCCCAACATTTTATTTTGAAAAATTTCAGACATGCAGAAAAGTAGAAGTAATTGTATAATGAAAGCTCACCATCTAGATCCTGTAATTAACATGTTCTATCATGTCGTCTAAATCTATATCCATCTATCAATTTTTGGAATACATTTTAAAAATGCATTCATGAGTACATTGTCCCCTAAATATTTAAGTATATACATCATTAACTGGAGTTATTACTTATTTATGGGTGTTCAAGGCTTATAAGACTTTTTTTTTCTTTTTTTTTTTTTTTTTTTTTGCAGTTAAATTTTCAAAGCTTGAAATACAGAAATCCTAGGGGCACCATTTGATCAATTTTGACAAATGCACACACCTGTGGAACCCAAACAACTGTCAAGATACAGAAAATTATCATTATCCCAAATTCTCTCATGAACCTTCCTGGAAAGTACCCCTCCCTTTCTTTCCAGAGGAAATCACTGTTCTGATTTTTGTCACAACAGATAAGTTTTGCTGCTTCCAGAATTTCACCTAAATGGAATCATATAATATGAGAGGTCTTCAAAAAGTTCATGGAAAATGCATATATTAAAAAAACTATTACAAATTAAAAACTTTTTTTGCATCAAAATGAACTCTAATTCCATTTTTTACAAAGTTTTGAAATCCCCTTGCATGTACTCTCCTGTGTAGGTTTCTTACTCTTAGTATAACAAGTTTCATAGGTAACCACATTATTGCTTTTATCCATAGTTTTTCTTTCTTTGTTTTTCAATAGTATTCCTTTGTTTGAATATATCAGTTATCTATTCTCCTATTGATGAACACCTAGGTTGTTTCCTGGGTTTGACTGGTATTTTTTTTTTTTTTTTGGAGAGATTTTCGCTATAGGGCATGTGCACTCGCCAGACAGAGAGAGAAAGAGACAAAAAGCGAGAAATCACCCCCCAGGGGTGATGGTCACGCCACAATCCCTTCTCTTCCATTCTCCTCTTGGGATCTTGGGCATGCACACACATGCGCCCGGTGTGAGTTTAAACCACCGGGTCCAGGACTTGAACCTTGGTTGGCTACTGTCAACTACGTGGCAGCCCAGCGACATAGCCATTACGCTAACTGCTGGTTCCCCTGGGTTTTACTGTTATGAATGTTGTGATTAACTTTCATTACAAGTCATTTCGTGAATTTATAGTTTCATGTCTCTTGTGAAAATGTGTTAGTGTAATGGCTATGTCGCTGGACTCCCATGTAATCGACTGTGGTTTGAGTCCCGGAC
>NW_006159479.1:1709396-1713232 GCF_000334495.1 Tupaia belangeri chinensis | reverse complement strand
CTTTCCCTATGGCTGATGACATCGAGCACTTTTTCATGTGCTTATTGGCCCTTGATACATCTTCTTTAATACCGTCTCTTTTCAAATCTTTTATTAATTTTTATTGGGTTGTCTTTTTTTAAAATTACTTTTATAGGACACATGTATATATTTTCTATATCAGTCCTTTGTCAGATACATGTTTGAAAATATTTTCTGCCAGTCCGAAGATGGCCTATTAATTTTACAATGGTATCTTTTGAGGAATATGACTTTTAATTTTCATGAATCTAATTGATCAGTTTTTTTTTCTTTAATGGTTACTGCTTTATCTTAAGTCTGAAATAGATTCTCCTTTGTTTCAAAATGCTTTGCATTTTTAACTTTAAAAAAACTTTTAAAAGCTTATTTATTTAATTTCCTTAGAGAAAGAGACAGACCAACAACATAGATAGGCACCTTAACATGGTCTCATAAGGCCATGATTTCCTCTCAGCCTTCCAGTCAGCCAGGATTATGAGGAAATGCTGTGTGCTACTACCAGTAGTACCATGGCTAGACTGAGTTTTTAATGTTTCCTGGGTTTGACTGGTATTTTTTTTTTTTTTTGGAGAGATTTTCGCTATAGGGCATGTGCACTCGCCAGACAGAGAGAGAAAGAGACAAAAAGCGAGAAATCACCCCCCAGGGGTGATGGTCACGCCACAATCCCTTCTCTTCCATTCTCCTCTTGGGATCTTGGGCATGCACACACATGCGCCCGGTGTGAGTTTAAACCACCGGGTCCAGGACTTGAACCTTGGTTGGCTACATGAGAGTCCAGCGACATAGCCATTGCACTAACTACTGGTTCCAAGTTTATGACTATTTTAAATTAACTTTTGTGTAAATTGTGAGATAAGGATGGATGTCTCCTATCCCCGCCCCTCCATAGATACTTGGTTGCTCCAGCCCCATTTGTTAAAAGACATTCTTCCATTGATTGCTTTGGCATCTTTATTAAATGGAAAATGTCCACATAAGATCTCAATTTTGTTCCATTGATATATTTGTTGATCCTTATGCCAGTCCCACAGTAGCTTCTGGAAATCTTAAAGTCAAGTAGCATAATTTTGTCCTTTTGTTTAAAGATTAATTCAGGCATCCTAGGTACTTTTTATTTCCACATAAATTTTGGGACAGGTTTGTTTACTTTCTTCTTCTTTTTTTTTTTCTTTTTCATTTGCATGTGCTCACTGGAGGGAGACAGAGACAGAGAGAGAGAGGGAAAGTCAGAAAGTGCCCTTCTAGGGTGATGACCACCCTTCTCCTTCATTCTCCTCTTGGGATTTTGCACATGTACACACACGTGCTCGACATGGTTTTCAAAATGCTGGGTCCAAAACTCAAGCCACTCAGTTGATCATGTGGGATCCAGCTGCTTTAACCACCACACCACCTGGCTGGCCCAAGGAATAAGTATTTTCTACAGAAAATATTGTTGGGATTATTATTGAAATTACATTGAACCCATAGCTCAATCAAGGAGAATTGACTCTAATAAAATTGAGCCCTTCAACACAGGAATATGGTGTATTTCTCCATTTATTTTGGACTTATTAATTTCTCATAGAAATATTTATATTTTTAGCATAGAGTCATACAGCTCTTTTCTCAAATTATTTCCAAATAATTTTTGCTGCCTTTGCAAATGAAATCATGTTTATTTTATTTGTCAAATGCTAGCTACTAATTTTTTTTTTCTTTTTTTTTTTGGAGAGATTTTTGCTATAGGGCACGTGCACTCGTCAGACAGACAGAGACAAAAAGTGAGAAATCACCCCCCAGGGGCGATGGCCATGCCGCAATCCCTTCTCCTCCACTCTCCTCTTGGGATCTTGGGCACGCACACGCATGCGCCTGGCTAGCTACTAATTTTTATAAATGCAATTGATTTTTATACTTTAGCTATTTATCCTGTACTTGAACTAAATTAATTTATTAGTTCTGGTGGTTGTTTTTTAGCTTCCTTAGGATTTTCTGTAAAAACAACGACATCATCTGCAAATAGAGACAGTTTTACTGTTACCTTTCCAATTTTAACACCTTGTTTTATTTATTTATTTGTCTTATTTTGGCTAGAATCTATAGTACAATGTTGAATATAAATGGTAAGGACCAACATGTGGTGTAGTGATTAAGGAGCTGGACTATCACATGGCCAATCGTGGTTCAAGCCCCTGACCTGATGACTTGAAAATCACACTTGGCACATGTGCACGCATGCCCAAAATCCTGAGAGGAGACTGGAGGACTAGAGATTGTGGCATGACCAGCCTCCCAGGTGGTGATTTCTTACTTTCTCTCTCACTGTTTCTCTCTGTCTCTCTCTGTGAGCACACTCACCCTATGGTAAAAACTTAAAAAAAAAAAGAAAAAATGAAGTGAGAGTAGACCTTCTTTTCTTATTATTGATATTAAAGGGAAAAAACATGCTTTCACTATTAAACATTATGTTAGCTATGGGGTTTTCAGACATATGCTTTATCAGATTGAAGACATTTCCATCTATTCTTAGTTTGATGAGAATTTTTTTATGAATTTTGTGCAATGTTTTTCTACATCTATTAAACTGATCATATAGGTTTTCTCCTTCATTCAGTTAACATAATGAATTACATCAATTATAGGTTTCAAGTGTTAAAACTAACCTTGAATTTCTAGGGTAAATTAAATTTTGTCACAATAGATGATCTTTTTTATATTTGGATTATTTCAATTTGCTGATACTTTGTGAAATATTAATGTTTTATGTAAATGTAATGTAAATGTTTATGTAAATGAGGGATATTAATCTAGAAGGGGTTTTTTGTTTGTTTTTATCTTTGACAGGTTTTGATATTATGGTGTTGTTACTGGTCTCAAAATAAATTCCAAGGTGATCTCTCCTCTTCTATTTACTGAAAGCTTTTGTGTAATATTGGAGTTTTCCACCATATCCATATTAAATGATAGATTTTTCCATTAAAATTATCTGAGCCTTGGGATCAGCAGTTGGCATAACGACTATGTCACTGGACTCCCATGTAGTTGACCACAGTTCGAGTCCCGGACCTGGTGGCCTAAACTCACGCCAGTTGTGTGTTCATGAGTGCCCAAGATCCTGAGAAGAGAATGGAGGAGAAGGGATTATGGCATAACCAACCCCCCAGGAGGTGATTTCTCCCTTTCTGTCTCTCTGTCTCTGTCTTTCTGGAGAGTGCACACACCCTATTGCAAAAACCTCACCCCCCCCAAAAAAAATAGAACTAAAATGATCTCAGCCTAAAATTTTCTGTGTAGGAGTACTTTTAATAACAATCTTAACTTTTAAACATGATATTGACCTATTCAGATTTTAGTTTGACCTTGTATCAGATTTGGTAAATTTTATTTTTCAAGGAATTTGTAACAGCTTAAACAATATAATTGCCAGATTTTAGACATTTTTGCATGTTACTTGTCAATTTTTTTTTTCTGCCCTCTTCTCTTCTTTCCTTCTGGGGTTGAGATCAGTAACGTGCATGCTAAGCCTTTGGAGACTGTTAGTCACAGGTCCTTGAGTTTTTGTCATTGTTCTTATTATTACTCTTGTTCTTCCTCTGTCTTTTCTCTTCTCAATCCTCTTTATATTTTTTTTTCTCTTTTACTGTTCTTCAAATTGGGTAATTTTGGTGTATCTTCAAGGTCACAGTTTTTAAACTGAAAAACTAGATTTCCACCTGCAGAAAGATGAATCTGAACCCTTACCTCTCACCTTTGACAAAAATCAAGTCAAGGTGGATCAAGGATCTAAACCTAAGACCTCAAACTATAAAACTGCTCCTGGAAAACACTGG
>NW_006159479.1:1688082-1709180 GCF_000334495.1 Tupaia belangeri chinensis | reverse complement strand
CAGCTGTTTGGAAAAAAGATGATCAATCCTATTAAAAGGTGGGAGAAGGAGTTGAAAAAGAAACTCTCTAAAGATGACATACGAATAGCCAAAAGGCATATGAAAAAATGCTCAACATGCGTCATCTCAAGGGAAATGCAGATCAAAACAACAGTGAGATACCACCTAACCCCAGTCAGAATGTCTAAGATTAAAAAAACAAAAAATGATAACTGTTGGCGGGGGTGTGGTGAAAGGGGAACTGTTTTACACTGCTGGTAGGAATGTAAATTGGTCCAGCACTGTGGAGAACAATTTGGAGATTCTTCAAAAATCTACAAATAGGACTACCATATGATCCATCAATCCCACTCCTCAGTATCTACCCAAAGGACTGAAGAATTCTTCATTGGAAAAGTGCTTGCACATCAATGTTTATTACGGCACTATTCACGATTGCTAAGACATGTAACCAACCCAAATGCCCCCATACGGATGAATGGATTGAAAAACTGTGGAAGATATACTCTATGAAATACTATTCAGCCATAAAAACCAACAAAACCCTGATTTTTGACAGAAAGTGGAAGAATATGGACGATTTACTGCTGAGTGAGGCAAGACCAGGATATGAAGGAGAGACATTGTATGTCCCCACTGAACATATACCGAATGTCTGCACTCTCTGACTGAAACTGTTTGACTAAAGGTTGTACAAAGACAAGAGATGGGTGTGAATGTCATATGAGGTGTGCGTGGAGGAGTGGAACCTAAGGAAAAGAGATACGGAGGTAGAGCATTGACAGGATGGAAAGGTGTGGTGTTGTTGGTTGAAGATATTTTGATCAACGGGACTGGGGAGAAATGTTCACATATTGAAATGCTCACATTGTAAGCTAAACAATGTGATTGAAAGTATATATAAAAAAACTGTTAATACTGTTTTTTTTCCCCTCAATTATCACAATTTGAGTATGTTTTGGTGCCCAAAGGACAAGAAATGACTGGTCTTTGTTTAGGGTGTTGGTGGTGACTGCTGGGGATGACCTTAGCTATGGAATGGAAATAGCAAGAAACTAGGTCATTAGATTTTTTTGAAAATGTATTTTGCAGGTCAGTATATAGAAAATCAGGTTATTTAGGGAGTGATAAAAGGGAAAGAAGGGAACCAGCAGTTGGTATAATGGCTATGTCGCTGGACTCCCATGTAGTTGACCGCAGTTCGAGTCCTGGACCCGGTGGCTTAAACTCACGCCAGGCGTGTGTGCATGTGTGCCCAAGATTCCAGAAGGAGAATGGAGGAGAAGGGATTGTGGCATGGCCATCCCCCCTGGGGGTTGACTTCTTGCTTTCTGTCTCTCTCTGTCTTTCTGGAGAGCACACGCACCCTATTGCAAAAACCTCTAAAGAAAAAAGGGGGTAAAAAGACTTAGTAGAGATTTTGAATATTTTCTGGAACTTAAAAGGCAGCACTTTTTGATCAGGTCTAATTTCACATTAAAACACATTATTTTCTTAAGATACTTCTTTTATCCTAAATGGTATTAATTTTTGCTTGTACTGTGGCCTACTGGTTAAGGGACCTGGATCCCATGTGACCAACTGTGTAGTTCAAACCCTGGCCCCGGCTGCTTGAAAAACACTGGGTGTGTGCATAGATGCCCAATATCTTAACAGAATAGAAATGGAGAAGGGATTATGATGTAAACCACATCCCATTGGAGAGTGAGTTCTTTCTCTCTTCTCTCTCTGTGCCTCTGTCTCTGGTGAGCACACATGCCCTCTGACAATTAGTTTTAAAAAAATAAAAAACAAACTGGTCATAATTTGAGTACATTTTTGGTTTTCAAAAGATACGCAGTGACTTTATTTCTGCTAGGAGCGAAGGAGTAGGACTGGTTACCTAACTTATAGAGCCTGATGAAGAATGAAAGTGTAAGAGTCCTTATCCAAAAATTGAGAATTTCAAGACATTGACACATTATACCAAATGTGAGGCCTGTGAGCATGGGGTCCTGTGTGACAGTGCAAGTTGCACGAGAATGAAGCCAGAGTGTCTGCAATAGTAAAGCTCAGCACTTTTCAGAGATTTTAGCATTTGGATCTCGGCCCTGCCACTTGCTACCTGGATGACCTTGAAGAAATTACTTTTCCTCTCCAATCTTTTGTGTTCTTATCTATCGTGAGACTTAAATGATAGTTATATAAAGTACCTATTACAGCAAATATTAGATAACATGGTCAAAAAGGAAGTTACCCTTGCTATTTTGTTACATGGGCTTTATTGGAAGAACACGTGGAAGAAAGATACCTCCTAAAGGTCTCTACTGAAAGAAATAAGAAAGGAAATGTGTGTGAGAGTGTGGGCAGGCAGGGGACAGAGGCTCAGGGTGTGCACTCCGGAGTGAGCAGGAAGGAGCTGGGAGTCAAATTACCTGCACCAGTCTCTGGGTGGCGCTGTAAACCTAGAAGAACGCGGTTGCGTAAGTGTGCAGGTAAGGTGGGTATCTTAAAGGGTGGGGCAAAGGAAGGATGGAATCACAGTGGGGGGGAAATAACAGGCCACCAGGCATTCATATAAACAGAATATGAAAACCTGCTGAATGCTGAAGGAGTATGATTAATATTTCCCAACTTCCTAGTGAGAGATATCAGGACATGTACAGAGAGATATGAGGACAGTTGGTTTCTGTCTAATAATCTAAAATGTTGATTCAGTCTGGCTATAAATTAGAATCAGCTGGGGGAGCTTTCAAAACTACTGATCCTCTGACTCCACCAGAAATGAATTCGGATTTATTTGTTCTGGGATGAGGCCTGGGCATTGCCAGTGTTTTTGAAACATTTCTCAGATGATTCTGACGTGCACTCAGTCAAGGGCTGAGAACACTAAAACAACGGAATACTGTTGGTGATATTATTTTCCTCTGAGAAAAGGGAAAGACTGCTCTCTCTCTCTCTCTCTCTCACTCTCTCTCTCTCGTTTTCCATGTGTGTGTTTGGTAATCAGGTGATTAAACATCAGTAATGCACACACTAGTGGAAATTATCCAATGCCCTCAGCACACCACAGTGAGTGATGGTTTGTCTGTCCACAGCTGTATCTACCCAGGAAGGCCCCTCTGCCACACTCTGGAATCTCTCTGGAAAGAGACCTTCTCATGAGTTGATATACATAACGTGTTTCAATAGTGTCTGGCATGTGATAAGATCAGCAAGTGTGAGCTGCTGTTGTTACTACTACTATTTTGTCAGGTCACCTAATAGAGTAATTTTCTAAAGTTTATTTTTGTTCATGACACTATGTGTCCATGAGAGAGAGTGAGTGAGAAGCACCATCACTGGTCTCGTTGAGGCACAGTCCCCCTTCCTTGGCTCTGCAGCTCAACAGGATCTTGAGGACGTGCACCTTTACCCAGCATGTTTTCCAGCCCATCTGGAGATTCAACCACAGTTGGCCATCGAGGTTTATAGCCCTGTGCTTCAGTTTGTTACAGGCTGTGCTGGACCAGAATTCATATTAAATAAAATTTTTTAAAAAGTCAAAGCAATTTAACAAAGTATAATGATCTTTCCTTTGGGGGTTTAACCCATTTTTTCAAACTTTGTATGTAATTGTAAACAAGGTTTTTAAAAAGGCAATACAGTACATGAGACATGATAAAGATCACAAAAAACATAAATGATAAATTATGTAAAGAAGACACGTCCCAATATTGTAGAAATTGTACTTGTGGTCCGGGATAGATAGTTTCCTGTGATAGCATTAGATCTGGATTTTAAAAACATTGTGTTGTAAAATTTTCAGTGGCAGAGAAGATAGTGTGTTTTGGAAAATCGTTGAATATACAAAGCAGATTGTGGAATGGTTACATGGCTGGACTCCCACATAGTCAACTGCAGTTTGAGTCCCAGACCCAGCAGATTAAAACTCACACAGGGCATGTGTGCATGCCCAATATCCTGAAAGGAGAATGGAGGAAAAGGGATTGCGGCATGGCCATCCCCCTGCAGAGGGGGATTCCTTGCTTTCTGTCTCTCTGTCTTTCTGATGAATGCATGGGCACTAGAGCAAAAATCTCTTGCTACATTAAAAAAAAAATTATACACACACACACACAAAGGGTTTCTAACAGCAAAGTTGCTGAGTTAAACTGCACATGACACAGTAAATCAGATTGTTTTGTCAAATATATCAGAGTAGAGAAAGCAGTATTATCAAATTAATGAATAAATAAATTTTCTTGCAGTTTTATGCAATATATCTGTAAATTAATGCACTCATATTATTAGTAGATTTTTGACTATTTCACTTAGATGCCTAAAAGTTCACATGCCCAAGTTAGCAAAAAAATTTTTTTCTTAATTTTCCGTTTTAGAAAATAGGCATTGGCTTTCTAATTGGGAGTGTCTCATATTCAGGTGTGTAAATAATTAGGGAGATAGGAAGGAAAGAAAAGCACAGATAGAGTTCCTTTCCTGTATTTATGTTTCCTAGCAATTATCACTGCTACATTTTAGAATAAGAAAGTGTTCATAAGCTGCCGAATTGTGGACTTGCCTGGGCTTGTTCTTGGGCCAGTGAGGTTTTAGAAGAAAGCTTACTTACTGCAGTAGCCATAGCAACCTCAACAACACAGGCCCTATCCTGTGGCTCTGATCTATCCCACAAATTCCCCTGTGGGAGCAGTGTGCTGTACAGTAAAAGAATGATTGCCCACTTCGACCATTTTAAGTACAATGTTTATTGTTATTCAATTCATAAATCCGCCCATCTTTAATCCCAGTTACCTACCAGCGTGGAAACACACACACACACACCCCTTCCTTTGCTCCTTCCTGTTGATCTAATTCTCCCGAAGATCACCCACAGAATTTTGCTTAGGGGAATCCACTGTATATCTCTGGTCAATATATACTGACTGCCTATACTCTTTGGCAGAAATGGAAAGATCTGAAGATATAACAGCAGGAAGGATGAGTGCAAATACCAAAGACTGTATGGGCAGAGTAGATAGTAGACAGTGGGTGGGAGGGGCTCAGGAAAGAAATACTTAACAGACACAAGAATGTAAAATTCTCCATTGAAAATGATATATACAGTAATATCCTTGATTTGATTGTCATGTATGTATTACATATACATTTGAAAAATCATGCTGTGTACTATAAAGATATATTCATTAAAAGTGAATAAGAAAACATAAAATAAAACATTTAAGGAAAAAAAAAGAGAAAATGCAGCCATTGTTTTAAATGAGAAGCTTCTATTCTGCCTACTGGATTGACATCATGACCATGTGAAATCCCTCTCCCTGCCTATTTGCCATACAACCACAGAAATTGAAGTTGCAAGCCTCACTCTGCTCTTAAAAAGAGATTTGACTTCTATATATCAGGGAGCTCTCACCAGGAAAGAGACCCTTCAGCAGAACCTGGAGGAAGTAGTGTTCTCTGGGTCTGCTTAACCTGTGTTTTTCCTGATATATGTCTAGAGCAACTCTTGAAGCTCAGAGAAGTTCTTACATATACTCAATATGTATAATCAAATTAGTCTGCTGGGCTTTTCTAATGACAGATGACATACAATTAGAGGAAGATATTCCCTTCATAATTTTAAACACTCTTCTTCCTCTTTCTTCTCTCTGATCTTAACCTTTCTACTTAAATGGTGAGGAGAGAGGATTGTGGGTAATAAATACCTCTCAGTCTTGATATGATGTACAGAGTAATAGATGCCATAATTTATATTCCAAGCTTAGCATTGGAGGGAAATATGTGACATTTGTTTAAAAACATTAAAAATATATTAATGACTATATATATATATATATATAAACTCATGAACATTTTCAAAAAATGACCAGGTTATTACAAATGAATCTGAGAAACAGTCATTCATTTTGTTTTCTATGAAGCCTTAGTCCTATCAGAATCCCTGAAATAAAGGAGAATTCTTTGGAAAATACTGGGCTGCTGGAAAACTCATGACACATTTTTGCATAGAAAAACATAGAAAATAACATCATGACTTTTCCAACAGTCTGATACTTTGGGGGAGTATTGAATGTTTTCCCTCCTTCTTAGAGATCTATAATGCACATTAGCTTTTAAAGCTTCTGAAAAGTTTTGTGGTAAAGAGCCCTATTAAACTTTGTTTAACCCTGTGTTTAGATTCTCGGTTTAACAATTTGTTTGAGCATGAAAATCCCTTTTACACACAACTCCCACAGGACCAATATTTACTAGACGATACCTAGGGAACTGCAATTTTGGTCTATTATGTTTCTTATTTGTTTTTAAAATAACTAGTCTCTTTTCTTTTTCTTTTTTTTTTTTTTTTTTTGAGACCCAGCAGATTAAAACTCACACAGGGCATGTGTGCATGCCCAATATCCTGAAAGGAGAATGGAGGAAAAGGGATTGCGGCATGGCCATCCCCCTGCAGAGGGGGATTCCTTGCTTTCTGTCTCTCTGTCTTTCTGATGAATGCATGGGCACTAGAGCAAAAATCTCTTGCTACATTAAAAAAAAAATTATACACACACACACACAAAGGGTTTCTAACAGCAAAGTTGCTGAGTTAAACTGCACATGACACAGTAAATCAGATTGTTTTGTGAAATATATCAGAGTAGAGAAAGCAGTATTATCAAATTAATGAATAAATAAATTTTCTTGCAGTTTTATGCAATATATCTGTAAATTAATGCACTCATATTATTAGTAGATTTTTGACTATTTCACTTAGATGCCTAAAAGTTCACATGCCCAAGTTAGCAAAAAAATTTTTTTCTTAATTTTCCGTTTTAGAAAATAGGCATTGGCTTTCTAATTGGGAGTGTCTCATATTCAGGTGTGTAAATAATTAGGGAGATAGGAAGGAAAGAAAAGCACAGATAGAGTTCCTTTCCTGTATTTATGTTTCCTAGCAATTATCACTGCTACATTTTAGAATAAGAAAGTGTTCATAAGCTGCCGAATTGTGGACTTGCCTGGGCTTGTTCTTGGGCCAGTGAGGTTTTAGAAGAAAGCTTACTTACTGCAGTAGCCATAGCAACCTCAACAACACAGGCCCTATCCTGTGGCTCTGATCTATCCCACAAATTCCCCTGTGGGAGCAGTGTGCTGTACAGTAAAAGAATGATTGCCCACTTCGACCATTTTAAGTACAATGTTTATTGTTATTCAATTCATAAATCCGCCCATCTTTAATCCCAGTTACCTACCAGCGTGGAAACACACACACACACACCCCTTCCTTTGCTCCTTCCTGTTGATCTAATTCTCCCGAAGATCACCCACAGAATTTTGCTTAGGGGAATCCACTGTATATCTCTGGTCAATATATACTGACTGCCTATACTCTTTGGCAGAAATGGAAAGATCTGAAGATATAACAGCAGGAAGGATGAGTGCAAATACCAAAGACTGTATGGGCAGAGTAGATAGTAGACAGTGGGTGGGAGGGGCTCAGGAAAGAAATACTTAACAGACACAAGAATGTAAAATTCTCCATTGAAAATGATATATACAGTAATATCCTTGATTTGATTGTCATGTATGTATTACATATACATTTGAAAAATCATGCTGTGTACTATAAAGATATATTCATTAAAAGTGAATAAGAAAACATAAAATAAAACATTTAAGGAAAAAAAAAGAGAAAATGCAGCCATTGTTTTAAATGAGAAGCTTCTATTCTGCCTACTGGATTGACATCATGACCATGTGAAATCCCTCTCCCTGCCTATTTGCCATACAACCACAGAAATTGAAGTTGCAAGCCTCACTCTGCTCTTAAAAAGAGATTTGACTTCTATATATCAGGGAGCTCTCACCAGGAAAGAGACCCTTCAGCAGAACCTGGAGGAAGTAGTGTTCTCTGGGTCTGCTTAACCTGTGTTTTTCCTGATATATGTCTAGAGCAACTCTTGAAGCTCAGAGAAGTTCTTACATATACTCAATATGTATAATCAAATTAGTCTGCTGGGCTTTTCTAATGACAGATGACATACAATTAGAGGAAGATATTCCCTTCATAATTTTAAACACTCTTCTTCCTCTTTCTTCTCTCTGATCTTAACCTTTCTACTTAAATGGTGAGGAGAGAGGATTGTGGGTAATAAATACCTCTCAGTCTTGATATGATGTACAGAGTAATAGATGCCATAATTTATATTCCAAGCTTAGCATTGGAGGGAAATATGTGACATTTGTTTAAAAACATTAAAAATATATTAATGACTATATATATATATATATATAAACTCATGAACATCCTCAAAAAATGACCAGGTTATTACAAATGAATCTGAGAAACAGTCATTCATTTTGTTTTCTATGAAGCCTTAGTCCTATCAGAATCCCTGAAATAAAGGAGAATTCTTTGGAAAATACTGGGCTGCTGGAAAACTCATGACACATTTTTGCATAGAAAAACATAGAAAATAACATCATGACTTTTCCAACAGTCTGATACTTTGGGGGAGTATTGAATGTTTTCCCTCCTTCTTAGAGATCTATAATGCACATTAGCTTTTAAAGCTTCTGAAAAGTTTTGTGGTAAAGAGCCCTATTAAACTTTGTTTAACCCTGTGTTTAGATTCTCGGTTTAACAATTTGTTTGAGCATGAAAATCCCTTTTACACACAACTCCCACAGGACCAATATTTACTAGACGATACCTAGGGAACTGCAATTTTGGTCTATTATGTTTCTTATTTGTTTTTAAAATAACTAGTCTCTTTTCTTTTTCTTTTTTTTTTTTTTTTTTGAGAGGTTTTTGCTATAGGGCACATGTGCTGACCAGAAAGACATAGAGAGACAGAAAGTGAGAAATCACCGCCCCCCCCACCCCCGGGGTGGCGATGGCCATACTACAATCCCTTCTCCATTCTCCTCTCAGGATCTTGGGCACACATGCACAAGTACCAGGCGTGAGTTTAAGCCACTGGGTTCGGGACTCGAACCAGTCGGCTATGTGGGAGTCCAGTGGCATATCCATTACGCCAACTGCTGGTCCCATGAAATAACTAGTCTCTTAATCTGTAAGTGGAAAAAGCTGTGGTAATGCTCATCCTCGGCCCCTGAAGCCCACCCCAATGTTATTCCTTCTCAGCCTGAGGACTTGCTTCCATTTCCTGAAAGAGGTTCTCATGGGCAGGGTTGAATCTGAAGGCAGATAGGATGACCCTGCCAGGTACAGCTGTAGCCTCATTGCACGTGGAAATAGTGCTCTCAAAATGTGGTCCTAGTTGGAATTGCATCCATCTCACCACAGTGCTTGTTGGAAATGCAGAATCTCAAGTTCGTCCCATACCTATTGAAGGAGAATCTTCATTTAACAAAATTCTCAGTGATTTGCATGTAGTGGGCCAGAGCCCCAAAGGCTCAAGCAGAAAGAAGATGCTATATCCTAGAGGCAGGTGAGGGTGGGACAACCAGCTTGCAGGGTTTTGACACTGGGTGTTCACGTGGCATGACGGAACCCAGGGCAGTGCGTGGCTCTGTGTATTTTTTGTTGGGAGAGTAGAGTCAAGAGAAAAAGCAGAAGAACAATTTCGAATCTCTTCAGGTAGTGCTAGAGAACTGACTCAGGGAATTGAGATCGTGAAACACGTCTCAGACATACAAGCACTGAAGAAATTCAGGGGCCCAGGCCTGGAGGGACATAGCATTTTGGGACAGTTGGAAAAAAATGATGAAAGCAGCCCTTCACAGGTATGCAACCCATGAACAGCAGGGTGTCAACAAACCCCATCCCTCACATGAACAGCTCAGTGCAAAAGAAAGTTCTGCTGATGCAAAATCAGGCCTTTTCGGGACCAGCAGTTAGCGTAATGGCTATGTCGCTGGACTCCCCCATAGTTGACCACGGTTCGTGTCCCGGACCCAGTGGCATAAACTCACGCCGGGCGCGTGTGCGTGTGTGCCCAAGATCCCAAGAGGAGAATGGAGGAGAAGGGATTCCGGCGTGACCATCCCCCCTGGGGGGTGATTTCTTGCTTTCTATCTCTCTGTTTCTCTCTGTCTGTCTGGCGAGCGCACGCGCCCTATAGCAAAAACTTCTCCAAAAAAAAAAAAAAAATCAGGCCTTTTCCTGAATTACTTTCCAACTAGTTAAGCAAATTAGTACTTATTTGAAGTTCTTATTAATTATTTAACCCTAATCCACAAATACACACACACACATACTAACTTTAAAGGAGTGGGGAGAAAAAATGCCTAGATTTCATGGTTATGAATATCATAAAATTATTTCTCAATTTCTTCATCGTCATACCTTCACAAATCCCCTGGTGCTCTCTCTCTCTCTCTCTCACACACACACACATACATACACACACACTTCTTATCCTTCTTTGATAACATCTAGCACATATTAACATATTAAGAATAAAACATATATCACAGAACACATAGGTTATGTCCTCAGCATAGTGATAATTCCAATCTCCTACCATCAGAGGACACCACTCCGCAGTCTTGAGCTCGCAGAGGTAGCTCTTTACCACATTGACTGCTATGAGTTTGCTGCATGGTGCTGGGCATCTACGGCAAGACAGACAGGAAGCACAGTGCTCTTCACACATAGCCTTGCAAACACAGAGTGGTGTTGGAAGTTGCCTATCAAATTAAAAATAACAGAAAATTGCACCTCCACCATCCTATCCCCCCATTCTATATAAGAAAATGAGTCACTCAATCGGTATGAATTACCTAATAATCTCAGGAAGCCCAGAGCCATGAAATCTCTAGGCTCAATTATGGGCTAAACCGGGGCCATCCTCATTTACTGCGACCCAGTGTTGTGTCCCGGTTGCGAAATTCCCAAAAGACCACCAAGGAGCCGATTCTGATGCAAGCACACCATGTTCATTTTAATTTTTCAATTGTCACGGACACAGTGAATCAGAGTCCAGAGCCCCCGGTGTTAGTTGGGCTGGGTTTTTATTTGGCTGTTGGGGGGGAGGTCGAGGGGTGCTGAGGAATGCACTCAGGGGGCTGTACATTGGCTGTAGATTTCAAGAAGCATAGTTGTCTTTTACTGATTGGTTGTCAGACTGTTAAGTTGGGCAAGAAAATTACTTCAGGTCTCTGGCATTTCCTTTGTTTTTAATCATTGGCCAGCCCCGGTGGGGTGATGGTCTTATGACCTTCTCCTACGTGATCGGCTCCCCCCCTCTTAATGGCACCAATTCTCAGCAAGATGGGTTTAACAAAATGGAGTTGTCCCATAAAAAAAATGGAATCACTCTGGTCCTTCACCAGGAATATTTAGGAATACGTTCAGCCCTAATGAGAAATTGCCACCTAGACTCACAGGCACTTAGGTCACCCTCAGGACACTCTCCCCATGCTGGAAAAATCAAAGGTGTGTTTGGGACCAGCAGTTAGCATAATGGCTATGTCGCTGGACTCCCATGTAGTCGACCGCGGTTCGCGTCCTGGACCCGGTGACTTAAACTCATGCCAGGTGCGTGTGCATGCGTGCCCAAGGTCCCAAGAGGAGAATGGAGGAGAAGGGATTGTGGTGTGGCCATCCCCCCCGCGGGGTGATTTCTCTCTTTCTGTCTCTCTGTGTTTCTCTGTCTGTCTGGCGAATACACGCACCCTATAGCGAAACCCCCAAAAGCCCCAAAACAAAACCCAAAAAACTTGATGGGGAAAAGCTGCCAGAGAAGTTGAAGTAGATTGTCAGCAGGGAATGGCCTGTGGGGATCTAGGAAGAGCAGAAAAAGGCATGGGCATGTTAACTTGGGGATGTCAAAGGAATACTGAGAGTGGGGAGGGTGGGCTGGGCTGGGGACCTCACAACCTTACGGACACCCAGGAGTTCTGCCCACCCATGTAAACTAATTCCACCCTAAGGCCACAGGCTGGGAATGGAGAACAGCTCTGTAGTTTGTTTACTATTCTTTTCAACACTAACTTCTCATCTAGGACAATGACAGTTCTCCTGAAGGCAGGAATCATACTGTATTGATCTCTGTGATCTCAGGGCTTTAGCATATAGATGCTAGATGCTAAATGTTCCAAAAATATATGCTGAATAAATGAGAAAAAGAAGGCCTTTACAACTCAAACCACCAAAAGCTGAGCAAGTCTAGACCAAGACCTTCCTGATTAGGGTTACTAATTTTTTCAGGCTGCATCTCAAACCTATAAAATAATTGGCAAAATTTTTTAAAGTCCACTGATTGGGGTAGTACAGAGAAACAATGAGTCATTCTGTTCAGTTTATTTGCCCAGTCAGATAGATCTAACAGCTGAATTAGTAGCTCAGGATAGAACATCTTCCTTTCCCTTCCTTCCTACTCCTTCTTATCACTGCTTGATTCCTTGTCTTCACTATGTTGTTCTGAAAAATCTACTAGCTATCAACAAAAACACTAAATTATGTTGCATGGGCTGACTTTTCACTCTGAATCTCATGGATGGCTAATTCCTTTGTACTTAACAAGTCTTGGGGGTGGAGCAGCCTCTGCCTGGGTGTGGGGCTGAGGCAGAGCCATGGCCAGCAGCCCTCTACACACAGTTTCTCCTAACTAAGAGGGGAAAACCAAACCCTGGATGTGAAACAGTGCACAGTATCTCGCCTTCCCTAGCATCTGACAAAGCAGAGCACGAGTGCATGCCTAAGGATCAAAGCGGGTTAGAGCAAGAAGAGATGGTCGTGGTTTCCTCATTTTTTTTTTTTTAAGAGATTTTCACTGTAGGGCGCGTGTGCTCGCTAGACAGACAGAGAGAGACATAGAGACAGAAAGCGAGAAATCACCCCCCAGGGGGGATGGTCACGCCGCAATCCCTTCTCCTCCATTCTCCTCTCGGGATCTTGGGCACGCACGCACACGCGCCCGGCGTGAGTTTTAAGCCACCGGGTCCAGGACACGAACCGCGGTCGACTACGTGGGAATCCAGCGACATAGCCATTACGCTAACTGCTGGTTCCCCCTCATTTTTTAAAAAAATTTTTGGAGAGGTTTTTGCTATAGGGCTCACACACTCGCCAGAAAGACAAAAAGAGACAGACAGTGAGAAATCACCCCCCAGGGAGGATGGCCATGTTGCAATCCCTTCTCCTCCATTCTCCCATCGGGGTCTTAGGCACACACACACATGTGCCTGGCATGAGTTTAAGCCACTGGGTCCAGGACTCGAACTGTGAACAACTGAGGAAATTACAGCTTAAGATCAAGCAACTGTTTGGCTGCCTGAGGTTGGGACCTAGACTCCCTTTTGGTGACTCGGTGGGATTTCCTTTGCATCTTCATACCTATGAGTAGTGGAGGCAAGGTAACCCACTGCTGAGATGCAAGGATATTGCCAGTGGGGGTGTTGGGTCCAACATATCTGTGCTGATGTACATTCGCTCAGTGCAGACCTGGCCTACTGTAGGTTTTAGTACAGTTTGGAAGAAAGTATGTTCAGGTCTCATTATAGGCCTGTAGTAAGATAGCCTTCTTCCCCTGTGTTGCTGAGTCGGGTGGATGGGGTCAAACAAGCAGCTTTAGGCAATAAGTCATAGGTAGCAATGACGTGTATCATTTCTATACCAGACTGTTCCCTTATTGATAGAGGAACCTCCAATGCATCTCCCTTTTCCTTCTGACATGGCAGCTGGCCATGTTTGAGAGAATGGTTGCTCTGCAGTTTGGGCTCCTGAGTGATAATGATGAGCAAATCTACTCCAATGTGATGATCAGAGTGAGAGGATTAAGCTACAGGATTCAGAGGGCCTTCGTTACTGCAGTAACACCTAACATATCCTGGGTAACAGAACTTCCGGCATTATTTGCAGGGCAACTGACTCTGCGAATCTTTTCATTTACGCTACACCAACTTTCCCTCCAACTCTTGCCCTATTAAGGTAGTCCTTCCATTTGCTGTTGTTCACTTCATTCTGCCAGATTTTGCCAGCAGGAGGACAGGAGGAGAAGCTGTGATAATGGGTGCTTCCATCTCTCCTCCCATGGCTCTCACAAAAACTGAGACCAATGGAAAGCTCTCTTGGGAGCCCTGGAATAAAACATGAAAAAAATATGGTGTGCATTCAGGAACAAGAAAAAAAAATTACAATATAAACTAATAAGCAGCACACTGGTGGAAAAGAGATTGAAGTTTTGATGATTATTTTGAAGAAAAGGCAGTGGAGAGTGAAAGCAACTATCATCATGCTCAGTAGCATTCAGTTTTATAGGTATGTAAAAGACGGTATCGTTTAAAGCTGTTTTTATCAGTGATGGGCTGTGTGCCACCCCAACTTTCATTATTAAATATATCAACCTCATATACCTCACAATTTAAAATATCCCTGTCTTTGACAATTTTAATACAAGTGGTTTTCAGAAAGTCCATGTAAAATGTGTGTCATGAAACCACTATGTACAATATATACATAACTAAGGGTTGTGTTTTTCTATGGAACACTAACGTTTCTTTTTTTGGTCTCATGTGAACAATGTCATGAGTTCAGAGAAATACAAATATTCCCTCCATTCTCCTTTTATTATAGATATTCACCCTCTTTCCACCTGCACCTTATACGGCCATCACTTGCTCTGCTGCAAATGGAACAAAAGCCTCTAACAAATTTCCCTGATTCTGGCATCAATAAACTTTACACTGGGACCAGCAGTTGGCATAATGGCTATGTCACGGGACTCCCATGTAGTCTACTATGATTCGAGTCCCAAACCTGGTGGCTTAAGCTCATGCCGGGCACGTGTACATGAGCGCCCAAGACCCCGAGAGGAGAATGGAGGAGAAGGGATTGCGGCGTGGCCATCCCCCCTGGGGGGTGATTTCTCACTTTCTGCCTCTCTGTCTTTCTGTTTTTCTGATGAGCGCATGTACCCTATAGTAAAAAAACCTCTCAAAAAAAAATAAATAAATAAACTTTACACTGACCTCCACATTGTGTTAGATTTTTCTGGCTAAGGTTTAGATCTGATTATATAAATTCTCACTGTTATATCACTGACTACAGGGATCCAAACCCTGCAGCATTTTCAAATGACATACACAATTCCTTAGAACTTTGTAATATAACTATTTTGAAATTATGACATAATATAAAAACTACCGAAACCTTGCATAAATAGAGCTTTGAGGACAACGACTTCTTCTAGTCATTTAATTTCTAGACTTGTATACATAATAAGTGCTCAATAATTCAAAATCATTCCTGAGTGTGTGAATGTCATGCATAGATAAATTTAGATCTAATGACATTATTTTCCACTCAAGTTACAACTCATTTGGCTATTGCTGGGCTAAGAGTCTTCCCATGTACCTGTCAATATATTTTATTAATAGAAACTAAAAGATTAACATTGTAACAAGCATACTGCTCATACAGACAACCTTGAATTTCAGAAAATGACCTACTTTAACAATCTTATGCCTGATTAGAGTGGTACAGGGAGAGGCAGAGATATGGGAGGAGAAAGTGTTATTGATTAAAAAAAAAACACTTTTTAGAGGAAGATTTTTACTATAGGGCTCATGCGCTCGCCAAAGACAGAGAGAGAGAGAGAGAAATCACTCCCCAGGGGGATGACCATGCCACAATCCTTTCTCCTCCATTCTCCTCTTGGGATTTTGGGCACATGCACATGTGCACCTGGCATGAGTTTCATGCAGTCTGATCCAGGACTTGAACCACACTCAAATATGCAAGAGTCCAGTGATGTAAACATTATGCCATCTGCTGTTCCCAGAGAAAATGTTACTGAAATGTGTCACATAATGATATCATAACATCTAATCCATTGAGAAATATATTGGGATAGTTTTCCTTCTCTACTTGTGTGAAATTGCTGAGATGTATACTTAACAGTTAATACATTCTGAGGAAATATGTGTTTAAATCTGGAAGACTTCAGTTCCACTTTGTTGTAAATCTTATTTCTTCCACTTTCTTATTACCTTTAGCTATATTAAACCTGTCTGCTGGCAAACACACACACACACACACACACACACACACACACACAACTATGTACAGATTTATTTGCATCATACTAAATTCCTACTTAAATCCCATTTTTCCGTGAGCTTTTAGAAGTACCTTTATCTTTTAACATAGTACATGCTCAGTTACCAGAACTTGGAAGACACAAAGAAATATAAAGAAAAAGGTTCTAGAATTTCCTATCATTCTGTCACTCAGAAATAACCCAGAAATTACCAAAAATTTTTCATGACTCTGGAGATTTATGTATTTCAAAATGTTTGTGGAAAATGGAATTAAAATACGAGTTTATTTGAGTGCAAAAAAATTGAAATCCATGCATGACATAAATTAGGCACACACACGCACACATTAAATTGTATCTTTCCCCCTTTAAAAAAAATGATTCATATATTGAAACTTAAACCTCTAATATTGATGCTGTTTGGAGATGGAGCCTTTGAGAGATACTCAGATTTGGGTAAGAGCATGGGCCTCCATGAAGATTAGTGTCCTTACTTGCCCTTAAAAAGAGACACTGAGACCTTGTTCCTCTCCCCCTTGGTCTCCCACATGGGAAAACAAAGTGATGTAATCAGCTGCAACCAGGAAGAAAGTCCTCACCAGAACCCAACCATGACACCCTGATCTGAGACTCCCAACTTCCAAAACTATGAGAAATAAATTTCTGTCGTCTGAGACAGCTAGTCTGTGGCATTTTGTTACGAGAGCCAAAGAGGACTAATACATGTGTGTGTATTGTATAAAGCAACTCAAGAATGGTATATTACATGCAATGAGAGCTACTATTAGTGGTTAAGACATCACTTTTTTTAAACTGGAGATATTAATGTATATTGGGATGAATTAATAACCCCTAATTATTAGATAAGATTTTGCCTGCTGGGTTTCACTTATTTCTTAAGAATTAAATAATAAATATTAGCAATAGAAATTTAACCTATACAAATAGGTATATACAATATTTCAATATGCTAAAATGTTCATGAAATTTTTATTTATTGTACTAAAAATTAAAAGTATAATGTCCAGGGCCAGCAGGTTGCATAGTGGTTGGGGTGCTGGACTCCCACAGTGGCTGACCACGGTTTGAGTCCCGGACCTGGCAACTTGCTTTCTCACTTTCCATCTCTCTCTGTCCCTCTCTGGTCAAATTAAAATAAATAAATAAATAAATAAATAAATAAATAAATAAATAACGTTAAATAAAATAATTCTAAAAACAAAGTTAAAAACAAAACATAATCTCCAATAGCAGGGGGACTGTTGAAGAAAATTTGATACACTCATTGATATAATTGGATACTCTATAGCCTTTAAGTAATATATTGCAAATGAGTACAAGTAAAATTGGAAAGATAAGAAATCATTGGATTGCTACATTATCCACATCCTAGATGCCATGTTGTACTATCATTTTATAAAATGTTACCATTAAGGGAAGTGAAATAAAGGATACATAGAATCTCTATGGGGCAGGCTGGTGGCACGATAGTTATGAGTGTTGGACTCCCACATGACTGACTGCAGTTTGAGTCCCAGACCTGGCAGCTTGCTTTCTCACTTTCCCTCTCTCTCTCATTCTGTCTCTCTCTGGTCAAATAAAATAAATAAATAAATAAAGTTAAATAAAAATTCTTTTAAAAAAAGCATACATAGAATCTCCATTTTATTTCTTCCAACTACTTGAAAATTGTTTTAATTTTTAAAAATAGTGGGAGTAGTTTATATAGAGTGATACTACTTAGAGATAAATTCTTATTCCAAAGTAATGAATTAGTGTTGCTGTAGAGAATTCTGTGAAAGTAGTCAATCATGTTGGTAAGCATACTTTGAGCATATGAAATTTTATTTTGTAATTCCACTGTTTAACCCACTCTGCACGAGAGCACTCTTATTTTGTGAAAAGATATTCTTTTATTTATTGCAAATGAATAGAAATATTATACAGAAGAATATAATTTGTTCATTTCTATCACAGAATTATAAAGGTATATAAGACTCTCTAAAAATATATCATAGAAGAATATTTAAAGACTTGGGGATTTGTTAACAAAGTAAAAAATGGGCAGATTATAAAATGGTGTAGTCTGATAAATAACATTTTTATGGTTATCTCAATCCTCCTGGAATAGCGGGAAGCACCGACATGTTCTTACAGAGACAGCAGAAGTTCAAGGGTCTAGGCCCACGTCTGGACATGGAACCAGCGCAGCATCACTCCAATCTTTTCTTTGGCCCAAAGCATGTCACATGGCAAGCCGAGAATCAAGGTGAAATAGGTCCTGCCCCTCATGTTGGAAGCACACTGCAATGTTGCATTGCAAAGACATAGATACAGGAGGCTTGTGAACAAAACGGGCCTTTACTGTAATCTACCACAATCCCCAGGTTCTCTTTCAGTTCCTATCAGTTTTGTTGATGAAACAAGCTAACTGGGCCTTCACTGAAAAATTCCTCAAAAGGGTTGTCTTCACTTGCTATCTCTACTTATTCCCATCCTATTTTTCCTGAACCCTTATAATCAAGCTTCTTTTATTCTCTCTGCACTAAATCTTCTCTTTTACAGACCTTTGCACAGCCCATCCAGTGGTCAAATCATGGTCCTCGTCTTACCTAGACTGTCAGGAACTCATTCCCGGCATCTCAGAATGCTATTTTGCCTTCAGAACACCACCCTGTCTTGTTTCTTCCTTCCTGGCTGACTCCACTTTCACTCCTGATCACAGTAACTAGGTGCTGGAGTGTCTGTGAGCTCAGAACGCAATTTGCCCTTATAATTTGCCACTCATCTTGTCCTGTGGCTCAAAAGAAGCACCTTCTGATGACAAGCAAATTGATTCGAGTCAGCCTGACTTATCTTCTGAATCCCAGACTGCCTACACTGCATCCCTTCGTCCAGGTCTAATAGGCCTCTTAAACTAAGTGAGTCCAAAACCAAACTCTTGACTCTGCATCCCCCAACAATTATCTAGAACATCCACTCCAACTTTGACAATCTTCCTATGTTAATATGGGCCAACCCCATTCTCCCAAGTAGCTCAGGCCCCAAATATTGTAACTGTCTTTGACTGCAATCTTTTTTCCCCAAATGACACAAAATTCATTGCAAATCCTGTTGGTCCAACCTTTAGATTATATCCAGAATCTGATTCCTCTCATCTCCTTTACCTCCTGCCACTGTATCTCCCTTGCCATTCTTTTGCCTGGATTGTTACAACTATCTCTAGACTGGTCTCCCTGCTGTATCCTTGTCCTCCAAAGTATATGTCCCACATGGGAGTCTTTGACCCTTGTCAAATATGTCAGATTCCCTCGTTTCCCTCTGCAAAACATTGGTTGTATGTGGTCTCACTCAGAGTAAAAGCAAAGTCTCATATCATGGTCAACAAGGCTGCCGTGATCTGGCCTTATGGCTGCCTTTCTGATAGTATCTCCTACCGCTCTCTCACATTCTCAAGGCTCCAGTGACAGTGGCCTGTTTTCTGTTCTTAGACAAGCCAGGCACTTGCCCTTCCCAGAGTCTTTGCATTTACTCTTCCTTCTGCCTGGAGTGTTCTCCCAGAAAGTAAGAGGACTAAGCTCTCCCCTTCCTTAGATTTTTTTTCCCCCTACTCAATAGAAGAGGCCTATTGTGATCATGGCACAGAAAACAGGAACCCTTTCACTTTTTAAAATTAGCATTTATAATCTCCTGAGCAATGATACACAGACAGGTGCCACATAACAATATTTCAGTGGATGATGGACCATATATATGAGAGTAGAACAATCGGTACATGATATAACCTAGTTGTTTAATATGCTAGACCATCTAGGGTTGTGTAAGTATACTCTACAAGGTTCACACAATGACAAAATCACCTACTGAAACATTTCTCTGTGATTATGTAAAACATGACAGAGTTCGTTTATTTATCGTCCCACTCAAATTATACCTTCTGTTTTTTCTCATTATTTAGACTGCTCTTGAATGAGTTCATTCTCACTGTAGAAAAATTCATGGAATTCTTTGTCACTATTATTTGGGTCTTCGTTATTGTGCCATGTCAGTCCTTTCTGGCTTGTGCCCTATTGTTGTGGTATCAGGGCTTGGAACATATGTCACACTGTCACACAGTAAGGAACGAGTAATATGCTTTTCTGTCACAAGGGAAGAGACACAGAGGTCAAGAGAAAAGAGGCCTAGCTGGTGGTTCAGTCAGTGGCCAAACTGAACTACATTGCTGGTATCCACGTGGCTGAGGGTAGGTTTCGATCCCTGGGTTGGTTTGAAGAAGATGCTGGATATGCGCATGTGTGCCCAAGATCCTAGTGAGCTGGAAGGCTAGAGAGACAGGATCATAGCATGATGTGATCATATAAAAGATGCTTCACTGTCCTTCTTGCTCTGTCTTTAGTGTAAGTGTACACACATGTGCTCTCTATCATGAATAAAATAAATACACTTTTAAAAAGAAACAGAAAGAAAGGAAAGTCTGAGTGCTGCTGATCTTTTCTCTTTCACCCCATGGAAATACCTTCCCAGTAAGGCCACTGCTCACCCTGCAGGTCCCTTCCCGCTTCCTGAAGTAGAACTTGGTTTTACTTGATACTTTATCTGGAGGAATGTCAGGGGTACAGCTAGACTTCTGATATATATTTGGTGAATGAGCAAATGGTGAATATTTAAGTCTGATATAGATCTTTTTAATATTTGCATTTATGTTTTTGTTACTTTGAAAGCATTGATCAAATTATTAGATAGTATTTTTTTTTCCAGTTGCAAAATACCCTGCCTTTGTCACTACTTCCCATTCCTTCATTCCTGCACTTTCTAGTGCTTGGCTTGCTTATCTGTGGCATTTCCTTTGCAGACACTTGGGGCAGGGCAATTAAAACACAGAGAGACCCTGTCCAAACAAAACAAAACACTTCTATCAAATTTAGTAGTTTTGCTATATGAGGGGTCTTGAAAATATTTAAGGAAAATGCATAGTATAGAAAACGCTGCAGGGGCCTGTGCGGCCGGGGGCTCTGCTCCGCATTCCGCTGCCTCTCCGGGCCTGCGCGTGGCCGCCGGGCCTGCGCCTGTGCATGGTCGCGGGGCCTGAGCATGGCTGCTGAGCCTGCGTGTGGCCACCGGGCCTGCGCCTGC
>NW_006159479.1:1681789-1686800 GCF_000334495.1 Tupaia belangeri chinensis | reverse complement strand
AGGCATGGAGGGCAACCGTGGATGCCAGGGACAATGGGGGAGGAGGATGGGACATAGCAGAGGGTGGGGGATGGGGAATCAAGGATGGCAAAACAAAAGGCAAGGTATGCAGGACATAAGAATTGGAAAATTATTTGCTGAGAACATGTATGTTGATGTGCTTGATTGAGCCAATGCACAGTGTATTTTGGATGGAAAATTCATTTGTGTGTTGTGATGGTATATAGTAAATTAATGTAGAAAATGAATAAATTTAAAATAAAAAATAATAATAATAATACCTAGGTCATGGATCATATTATCCTATTATGATGCCTGAATACTTTCACATTTTTTATTATGCACAGTATTAATAAAAATACTTATAATTTCTAAAGAAAACTATGCATAAATTTCAAGTATTTTTTTTGCATCAAGTACACTTATATTAACTTGTTATAACATGTCAGAACAGGATTATGATAGTTTGAGGAGCTAAACAGGAAAAGGCATCCAATTGAAAAGAGCTCGTATCAAAGCAAAATTAATTCTGTTAAAACTGAAGGAAAAACAAGCACCAAATTTATGGTAAAACTTGGGCGGAAGATTGGTAAATCAATGACATGTTACAAAAAGTTTATGGGAACAACACCCCAAAGAAATCAGCAGCTTATAAATGGATATCTCATTTTAAAGAAGGAGACCAGGTTGAAGGTGACATGTGCTGCGGCAGACCATCCACATCAATTGAGGAGAAAGTTTATCTTGTTCATGCTCCAGTTGAAGAAGACCAATGATGAACAGCAGAAACAACAGCCAACAGAGACATTTAAAATGGCTCAATTTAACCAATTATGATTGAAAAATTAAAGCTGAACAAACCTCCTGCTTCATGGGTGCCAAAGCCCTTGCATGCAGATCAACTGCAGACAAAAACAGAGCTTTCAATGGAATTTCTAAACAAGTGGTATTAAGGTGCTAAAGCTTTTATTCAATAAACCAAAGATGACATATGGTTTTATCAGTATGATCCTGAAGACAAAGCACACACAACAATGGCTACCAAGAGGTGGAAGTGAGCCAGTCAATGCGAGAACAGGCTAGTCAAGAGCAAAGAAGATGGCAATAGTTTCTTGAGATGCTCCAGGCATTTTGTTTGTTGACTTTCTGGAGGGCCAAGGAGGGCCTAGTCATGAGTTTCTCCATTTTTTAATGATCTTCTCAAGTTTGATTGACTTAGGAAGAAAGGAAGGAAGAAAGATTTTTAAAAATGCAGAATGATACTTCATACTACCACTTGGACTTGTGCCTGCTCCCCAAAATGAGAATGAGAAGAGAATGATTTTTTTTTTTTGGTCTATTGGTTTAGTTTTGCTCTATTAGTTTTCTAGGTTTGCCACTGATGTCCATGGGGACACAGAGAATGCTAAAATATCTTAATTCGAGCAACTGTATTCAATTCATTCCATTCTCCTTATAAAACTTTAGAGTTGTGTCTAACGTGAATTAGCTCTAACTTGCTGACTAAATCACGTACTAATTACTATGGCATTGAACCATAGCATGATCACCCAGTTCTTGTAACACGTGAAAGTCTGCAAGCATGACTCAAATCCAAGGTGACTATACTTAGACCTGTACATAAAAAAAGGAATCTGAAAGGTATCATTCTCTGCTTGTTCAAGCTGGGACTCAATCATTCTCAAATAATAGCTGCCACATTACTCTCCAAACTTGCCAATACAGAACTCAAATTTTTATATAGTTTTTATATTTATGAAAGCTATTCAAGTAAGAGTTTCTTAATTTTTTTGGACAATTAAGAATTTTACTAAAACCCTCCATAGTATGGGGCCAGCAGGTAGTGTAGTAATTAAATGCTGACTCCCACATGGCCAACTGTGGTTTGAGTCCCAAACTCAAAGGCTTGAAAATCATGCCAGGTGTGTATGTGTGCATGCCCCAAATCCTGAGAGGAGACGAAGGAGAAGGAATCGTGGCATGGTCATTTTCCATGGGGGGTGATTTCTCACTTTCCCTCTTTTTGTCTCTCTCCGGTGAGCACATGTGGCCTATGGCAAATGTTTGTGTGTATATACATATACACACACACCATCACCGTGGTTAAATGCTTGAGAATAAATTCCACCTCTGCCAATTGAAATTTATTTAAGTAGTTGAAAACTAGGTTCCTGGCACCAGCAGATGGTGTAATGGTTACATTGCTAGATTCCCACATAGTCGATGTAGTTCAACTCCTGGACCTAGCAACTTAAAACTCACGAATGTGTGTGTACTCCCAGAATCCTGAGAGAAGAATGGAGGAAAAGGGATTACAGTGTGGCCATCCCCCCCGGGTAGCAATTTCTCATTTTCTGTCTCTGTCTCTCCAGCAAGGGTATGTCCCCTATAGCAAAAATTTCTCTCTAAGAAAATGAAGAATAATAAAAAAAAGACAGTTTCCTTATAAGTAAATTTCCACTCTCAGAAATGTCATTTGTTAAGCAAAGTTCTCTTAACATTTTTAAATTTTTATTTATTAAAACTAATACTACTTTTCTTGAAATTAAAAAATATATTTAATAATACCTACTTAATGACCACAGTAAGCTATATAGCCTCAGCTAGGTGCTACTTTATAGTATATTCATTCTACCCACAGAACTTCATGCCTGAAGTCAACGTGTGTTCACAGATATGTGTATATCAGTTGAACTGGCTATTGAAAGTATTTAGATTAATTAAGATATTTTGTGAATTAATGAAATGTGGGAAAAAATAAAAAAAGGAATGGAAAGCAACTGCAGATACCAGAGATAGTGTGGAAGGAGGGAAGGAAATGGCAGAGGGTGAGAAGTAGGGGGAAAAAATATATATTCAAGAAACAATAAATGGGAAATTATTTGTTGATGATAACATGCATGATTAAGCCACTTTACAGTGTATTCTGGATGGAAATCACATTTTGTATGCTGTAATGATGTTCAGTGAAAAAATGTAAAATAAATTAATTAATAAAAAATAAATAAAGACTTCCATCTTCAGAACCCTGGCCTAAGGGACACTGAGGCAGGGCCCCCACCCCAGCTCCAGCCCGGGTACCCACAAGCCAGAGGCCCCTATCTCTATCAGCCAGGTAGGATTTTTTTTCCTACTCCTCTTCTTTCATTTGTAAATTTCTCACTTCTTCTTACCACACAGGAACGCCTTCAGCTCTACAGCCACCCCATTTCCATCTTCAGAACCTTGGCAAAATCGTGCCGTGCTAGCATGACATGCGACTTTTCCTTTATTCTCCTTCTTACTTTCTTCCCACTTATTTGGTCCTCTCTTCTTCTATCTCCACCCTCCCAGACGGCCTAGATAGGTCTAGAATTACAATTCTGAAATATTCTAGTATTTTAAGACTCTCTGGGATCCTCCCTTTTACTGAACCACCTGCAAAAAAGAAGATACCTTTATTTATACACCTGAATAGAATGCTCCTCCTCAGATCACACTGCTAAACACAACAGAAGAGAGACTTCAGCAGTTTTCAGTCCACAGCAAAGAGGAAACACACTTGCTCCTATTCAAGGAAACGTTCTCCTAAAAGGTATTCCAAAGTGATACATCTCCCAATGGCTAGCAGTAGAAGAAGAGCCTCAGGTCTGAATAAAGCAGGAAATATGTCTCCATCAAAAGAACACAGTGACTCCCTTCCATTTCTTGAAAAAACAGAGGACATTACCAAAATGTCTGAGAAAGAATTTAGAACATTCATGGTGACCAAATTCTATGAGTTGGAGCAGAAAAGAGATAATGAACTACAGGAGATTATAAAGTCCTTCCACGATATGAAAGAAGAAATGGACACACTAAGAAAGAATCAGATGGAACTATTAGAGATGAAGTCTGTAGTCTAGGAAATCAAAAACTTTCTTGAAAGTATTAAAAGTTGATTAGACCATGCTGAAGATTGAGTCTCTGATGTAGAAGATAAAACCTCTGAACTAGAGAAAACCACCAAAAAGATAGAGAAAATAACAGAAAAATACGAGGATAACATACAAGAAATAATAGATCCCATTAGATGCCCTAACATCCGAAAAATTGGTATTCCAGAAGATGAAAAAACTAATAAAGGCATGGAAAATGTATTCCATGAAATCTTGGAAGAAAATTTCCCAAGTATAGAGAGGCACTCAAACATCCAGACTCAAGAAATACAAAGGACTCCAAATAGAATCAACCCAAGAAGATCTTTCCCAAGGCACATCTTAGCCAGACTGGCAAAGACCACAGATAAAGATAAGATACTAAAACTGGCAAGACAGATACGACAAGTGACTTACAAATGTCACCCCATCAGGCTGACACCAGACTTCTCAAGGGAAACAATGCAAGCAAGAAAAGAATGGGAAGATGTACTGAGGTTGTTAAGACACAAACAATTTCAACCAAGATTATTATATCCTGCAAGATTATCCTTCATATGAGAAAAAAAGATTAAAATCTTCTCAGACAAACAAAACCTGAAAGAATTTGCCAATACCGGGCCAGCTCTTCAAGAAACACTGAAGAAAGTACTGTTCCAGGAAAACTAAAGAAGTAACAGCCAGAAACAAAGGAATAAAAGGCAACTAAAAGAATGGCAAACTTAATCATCAGGACAAGTCCAGTAACATCAATAATAACATTGAATGTTAATGGATTAAATTCTCTAATCAAGATACACAGACTGGCTGAATGGATTAAATAACAGAAACCTTCCATCTGTTGCCTACAGGAAACCCACGTCATGGATAAAGACATACATAGACTGACAGCAAAGGGTTGGAAAAAGGTTTTCCACGCAAATGGGAACCTAAAAAGAGCTGGAGTCACAATACTAATTTCTGACGAAATAGGCTTTAAAACAAAAACTGTTCAAAGAGACAAAGAAGGGCACTATATTGTAGTAAAAGGGTCAATTGATCAAGAAGATATAATGCTTATTAATATCTATGCACCTAACACAGGAGCACCCAAATATGTGAAGGAAAGACTGCTA
>NW_006159479.1:1668704-1680445 GCF_000334495.1 Tupaia belangeri chinensis | reverse complement strand
GGCTTAAACTCACGCTGGCACGTGTGTGTGCATGTCCAAGATCCCAAGAGGAGAATGGAGGAGAAGGGATTGTAGCGTGTAAACTATGCGTCAGATAAGGGACTGATAACCAGAATTCACAAGTAACTCAAGCAGTTGTTCCGAAAAAAGATGATCAATCCTACTAAAAGAGGGGAGAATGAGTTGAAAAAAACCACTAAGATGACATATGAATAGTTAAAAGGCGTATGAAAAAATTCTCAGCATCCCTCATTGTGAGGGAAATGCAGATCAAAACAACAATGAGATATCACCTAACTCCAGTCAGAATGACTAAGATTAAAAAAACAACAAATGATAAGTGCTGGCGGAGGGTGTGGTGAAAAGGGAACTCTCTTACACTGCTGATGAGAGTGTAATTTGGTCCAGTCACTGTGGAGAACAATTTGGAGTTTCCTCAAAAATCTACAAATAGAACTACCATATGATCCAGCAATTCCACTCCTTGGTATCTTCCCAAAGGACAGAAGAATTCTTAATTGGAAATGTGCTTACACATCGATTTTTATTGCAGCACTATTCACAATTGGTAAGTCATGGAACCAACCCAAATGCCCACGAACCATCAGATGAATGGATAGAAAAACTGTGGCAGATATAGTCTATGAAATACTATTCAGCCATAACAACAAAACCCTGGCTTTTGACAGGAAGGGGATGAATATGGAAGATTTACTGCTGAGTGAAGCAAGCCAGGCTATGAAGGAGAGGCATTGCTTGTCCCCACTTAATATATACTGAGTGTCCGCCCTCTGTGACTGAAACTAATTGACTAAAGCATATAGAAGCATAGTATATAAGTGTGAAGGAGGAGGGTCTGAGGAAGGACATTTAGAAGAAAACTAGGGAGGCAAAGCATTAACAGCACAAAGAAATGTGGTATTGGGACCAGCAGGTAGCGTAATGGCTATGTCGCTGGACTCCTCTGTAGTTGACTGCGGTTCGCGTCCCGGACCTGGTGGCTTAAAAACTCATGCTGGGTCAGTGTGCGTGCGTGCCCAAGATCCCGAGAGGAGAATAGAGGAGAAGGGGTTGTGGCGTGGCTATTCCTCCTGGGGAGTGATTTCTCGCTTTCTGTCTCTCTCTGTCTGTCTGGCGAGCGCACGCGCCCTATAGCTAAAACCTCTCCAAAAAAAAGAGAAAAGAAATGTGGTATTATCTGTTGAAGATATTTTATAGTTTTTTCAACTGTTGAAATATCCATTTTGTAAGCCAAATAATAGTGTGATTGAATGTATAAAAGAAAATGAAATAAAAAAATAATACAATTAATTAATTAATTAAAATGTCATTTGTTATAAAAGCATTCTTTTTTTAAACAAGATTTATTTATTTAATTTCATTTGTTATTATTATTTTTTAATTTAACCAAAGATAGACAGAGAGAGAGAGAAAGGGAAAATGAGAAAGCAAGCCACCAAGTCCAGGACTTGAACCACAGTTGGCCATGTGGGAATCCAGCACCTTTAACTACCGTGCCATCTGTTGGCCCCAAGAGAATTCCTTAAATCACCAAAAGCGTAAGACTGGCTAGAGTCCTGATAGTCTGGTTTATTATATAGACAATTTCCAGGAGGAAATATTCATTGTATTTTATTATAATCTAGACTCCTACAATTTAAATGATAAGGGCTAGCCACATTGAAAGTGACAGTTCAGAATTTTTTTTATTATTTTACTACAACCAAGATTCCAAAGTCATCTGATTGCTGATGTCTACTGTTTTTCATTTCCAAGAGGGACAGGTCTGAGCATTCTCAGGTGTGTATGTTCATTCTGTTGGACTTTAACTGAATTTGTTCATAGAAATGCTCATGGCAAACATTAGTAAGACCCTGCTCATTTTCTCCCCACTGTTCTCAGTTCTTCTTACCTACAGCCCAGAGAAATTTCCATCAGTTTAGCAGTGGATTCTTGTTCATGTTCACATTTAGGGTAAGTCTTTGAGATTTTTTTTTTCTAACCAAAATTCTACATGGGAAAACTTCTTTTTTTAAGAGAGAGATATTTTTGCTGTACGCTGTGTGCACTTGCCAGAGAAAGACAGAGACAGAGAGACAAAAAGCAAGAAATCACCCCCAAGGGAGGATGGCCATGCCGCAATCCCTTCTCCTCTATTCTCCTCTCAGGATCGTGGACACACACACACACACACACACACACACACACACACCTGGCATAACTCAAATCATGGTTGGCCATGTGGGAGTCCAGCAACATAACCATTATGCCATCTGCTGGTCCTGCATGTGGGAAACTTCTTACCTCGACTAAATAATCAAGTTTCTTTACTTTTATCTGGAATCACAGCAATCCTAATAATCACACACACTCTCTCACATTGATCAGAATCACTTTAGTGAGTGAAAATGGGGGGAATATTTTTAGTTAACAAATGGAAAATATTTAATAAATGAAGTCTTTTAAAGCAAGGGTCCATGGGGACCAGGGCAAGGGGTGGAGGTAGGCAATGAAGTCACTCTTGGTGTGAAATTGAATCACGGATTCAGAAAACAGATAATCCTATGAGAAAAAATTCTAGGTTTTATATGTCCAAAGTCGTAAATGGAGGTTTCAATTCACTGGCACCTACTAGTTGGTTGATTTCCTTTTTCAACTAATAATCTCCTCCTTCTAGTCACCTGAATGGGAAGACTTTGGTCTTACCTGAACTTTACGTAAAACCAGTTGCCAAGTCTTAGAGACTCCATCCATAAGCTCATTTTACTGTATTTCCTGCTGTAAATTACCATGGCCCTCAAATGGTTCATAGGAGTCACCTGGGACCTTGTAAAACTAGAGATTCTGATTCCATGGTGGGGGGGAGGGGGGCAAGGCATGAGATTCTGCATTGAGAACAAGCTCCCACGTGATACTGAGGAGACTGTCTGGGGACCACACTTTGAGCAGCAACATTTTAAACTCTTGCATAGCTATCTCAACAATACCAGTAGTGTCTCAGCATTGCTGGTGATTTCTACATGGAATGGTTCTAGTTATTGTTTACATTTTGCCTGCTCTCTAAGTGTCATTCTAGGTAGTTACTTTATAAAAGAATAGCAGAATTGATGCAACTACATTAACATACAAAAGGAGACATAGTGTCTGGCTGCCTTGGGCATTCCCGTTAGCAGGAATTGCAGTCTTTTAGGAGTCTTAATTTTTAATAGCTATGCTATCAGATTCTCAGTCTTGGCATTAGGGCTAGGTGTTACAGCTTCCCATAAAGTGATCTGATTTATGGACTCATTGCTTCTCACCATAAAATGAAGAGGAATCATAAATTGGAAAAAGAAATTCCATAATCTAGCTAGTGGGATTTCATGTTATTTGTTAATTAGTAAGCACTTAATTGCACCAAGATTACAATAACTGATTTGCAAAATGCACTTAACATTCTGAAAACATCAGCAATTGAAAAGCAGGCTACATACGATGAGAGCAGTTGCCTTTCTCTGAACTTGTTCTGTTTCCTTTTCCTCTCTGGCTTGCTTCTAGCTCTACTCACCTTTTCCACTAGTTTACCAGATGATTCATCAACTTTCTGGCATTTTCCATTTAGCATCTGTGTCTGTGTCCAACATCCTGGTAAAATCCAATAAACTTTCCAATATCCAGCATCCCTTTAGCTATATCCTTGTATATAGCGAATTTGCTGAGAGTTGAGGGTCATGATGATGACCTCAAGGCAAAGGGCAATACCACTCTTTAAACATCTACTATGTGCTAATTGAACTCAACTAAGTCATCCCATTTTATCCTGAAGCACTAAGGTTCCTAAAAAGCCCTTTGATAGATGTGGAGAGCAGCTCATTCAAGACATTAAAAAAATTTTTTTTTGCTTGTCTTAATATTCATAATTTGCTGATATGTGTTAAAATCTAAAATCGGGGACCAGCAGTTAGCATAATGGCTATGTAGCTGGACTCCCACGTAGTCGACCGCAGTTGGCGTACCAGACCCGGTGGCTTAAAACTCACGCCTGGCACGTGTGCGAATAATTATTTTAAAAAAAGAATTTAAGTATTCTGGTAAATATATAAAGTTCTACATACAAAGTTACAACCTTAATGGCTTTTCCTGAGGCATCTAATTCCCCAGTCTATTAAAATATAAATAATAATAAATAAATAATAAGAAGCAAAACAAATTATACTAATTTAATGCCAAAAGTCACGAACTAGACAATTATCTTTAAATACTATATATAATAAAAACAACTAGTTGTCTATTTGTCTGTATACTTTGTTATCACTATTTTCAGTTTTGTCACTCAGTTTCAAAATTACTTCTTATGAAACAAACTCTAACGAGTACCTAGGTTGTTAGAGTCCCTGAAAGACACTTAAAAAAACCCTAAATTATTCTTTTCAAAAAACTTCTTAAATCCCACCTATCTGCTTGACATTAAATAATTATGCCTCTAATTGTTTGCCATTTTTACACTGTTATAGATACCCTCCGAACTCCTTCCAAAACATGTTAATGCTATTCTTAAATTTATTAAATTAAAAAGTTTTCAACACACTCATATTACTAAAAGTTCCTTTTTGCCTTCCACAGTTCCCACCTGTAGCTTCTCTTCAAAATATTCTGTAAGTCTTCAGAGCCTCCTCTTAACACTGCTTAGTCCTAACATTCCATTATATAAACTGCCCAATCTCTAGTCAAAAAATTTCTTAAAAAACTGAAAAAAAATCCAAAAATCTATTACTTATATAACTACATAGATAAATAATTTCTAATATATCACTTTTAAAACTCCAGTTTAATAAAAAGAAAGTCCTGTGTTGGGTATTCTGTAAATATCAGACATAAACACTAATAGACAAATGTTATTTTTGCTTATTGCTTACAAACAACAAGCCCCAAATATATACATATACATATATATATATATACATACATACATACACACACACAAATAAAAAATATCTTGCTTTAGACTTACAAATGACCAAAGACAGTAAAAATGTTACTATTTTCTTATTCCCAAAATTGGTTGTCACTACCCTTCTGATCCTATTATACAATTTGCCTATACTACTACATTTGTTTTTCCCAAATTAGTTTCACTTAATCCCATTCCAAATGTTCTAGTAATATTCACTGTTAAATCAAACACTAGGGAACCAGCAGTTAACGTAATGGCTATGTTGCTGGACTCCCACGTAGTTGGCCGCGGTTTGCGTCCCAGACCCGGTGGCTTAAAATTCATGCCGGGCGCGTGTGCATGCGTGCCCAAGATCTTGAGTGGAGAATGGAGGAGAAGGGATTGTGGCGTGACCATCCCCCCTGGGGGGTGATTTCTCGCTTTCTGTCTCTATGTCTCTCTCTGTCTGTCTGGCAAGCACACGCGCCCTATAGCGAAAACCTCTCAAAAAAAAAAAAAATAAGAAAGAAAGAAAAAAAAATCAAACACTAGACACCCAATACACCCAATTAAATATTGACAAATAAATTGCTGTCCATTTGTGAGAGCTAATAATTACTATAGACAGTTTAAAAATAAGGTGTTTAAAATACAGCTGTACAGTCATTTAAAATGTTGTACATTATTTCATATCTGAATGACTCCTTTACCTTATAATGACACACATTAAAACTAGACTTCTATACAAAACTATCTCCATAAGATATAGTCTTCTAACAATATTTCTATAAATATAAAAATTCTTCCTATACAAATCATAGACTTACTATAGTTTTCTACCTTCGTTTAATCCTTCTGATTTAGCCTCTAATATTTTAAATCAACTTGAAGACATCAATAGTTTTTTTTTTTTTTAGTTTTTTTTTATTTTATTTTATCTTTTTGGAGAGATTTTCACTGTAGGGCGCGTGCGCTCGCCAGAAAGACAGAGAGAGACATAGAGACAGAAAGCGAGAAATCACCCCCCAGGGAGGATGGTCACGCTGCAATCCCTTCTCCTCCATTCTCCTCTCGGGATCTTGTGCACGCACGCACACGCACCCAGCTTGAGTTTTAAGCCACCGGGTCCGGGACATGAACCGCGGTCGCCTACGTGGGAGTCCAGCGACATAGCCATTATGCTAACTGCTGGTTCCCAAGACATCAATAGTTTTAACATGCTTCACCACTGCTTATGATATTTCTAAAAAATAATTGTGTCAATAATTTTACTTACAGTTTACTTTTCTACTAGTCTATAAAATCACTTGACAAGAGCTCCATACAATAACCATCCACCTCCACAGACTCAAATTAAAAAAAGGGGAGGTACTATGTAGAGAGTGGCCAATCTGAGCAAACATGGGGACCTTTAGACACAAACAGAAACATGATTTGGTGAGCTTCATTTGCAGGGCTATAAAGACATTTGCATACAAAAAAAAAACCCTATCTGCCTATTGTTGTCAGCTATCTGCCTGTTGTTATTGATACCCATACCTACTGTAGGGCAGTATCAGGCTAAAAGAAGCCACATGTGTTTGTCAGATTTTGCCCCAAAAGGATCAGAAAAATTACATGGTGCCATTCATTTTTGCATCCTCAAACGATTTACATTCAAAACCAACTGACTTTGCGACCCATTTCCTCTTCTCCCTTTTTCTGCCCTTTAAAAGAATAAACCCAAGGCCGGTTTCTGGTCACAGCTTTCTCCATCAGAGAAGCTGGGTCTACCCAATCCTTGCTTTTCTATACCTGTGTGTCTGTGTATTTGTGGTTATATTTATTTCTAATCCACTGCCTCTCCACTCAGAAAAACATGTTCAATTGAACAGGTCTCAGCATACAGAAAATTAGATTATGTTCAATTTATCTTTAAAAATAAATATACCTTCTATCTTCAATCTCTCAGTTATTAAATTTTATTGTTTTGAATGCATATTTTATATATATATATGGTATTAATTAAAAAGATACAAAGAGAAACAGCAAACAGTGCAAAATAAATCTCCCTCTTTTCCATCACTCTCATCAAATGTCTACCCGGAGGGAGCTACTGGGTCTTCAGCAAAGTCATGATGTGTTTTTCTATGTTTTTCTATGCAGAAGTGTGCCAAGACATTTTCAATGACTCAATATTTCACCAGTTTTTGAATATGTACTTCCAAAACTAGGCCATTAAGCATTAGTATAAGTTTAAAAATTTATAAACTTTATATATATATATATACACACACATATATATGCACACACACATACATATATGTATAAATGTATGTATATATATATACACGCACACACATACACACACAGTCAATTATTAATAATACTTTAGAAATACATTTCTCTCTTTCTGTCTCTGTCTCTCTCTGTCTGGCGAGCACATGTGCCCTATAGCAAAAACCTCTCAAAAAAAAAAAAAAAGAGCATGCACAAAGCTATAATATTCTTTCTCAGAACTGCCTATGGAACTTATTTCCCCATCTTGGAATGAAATCCTAGGCATACCCATAACACTTATGCCACACTTGGTTATTAATGAATACTTTGTGTTTCCTGCTCTTTAAAGTCCATTTCTGTTTAGTATCAAAGCACCTATTGCTCATTCAATTCTAAACTTCCTCATCCCCCACTCAGACCTGTCTCATCAGAGAGGAAGCAGGCAAGGCAGGGCATGGCACTTCCCGCCTTACTTTTTTCTACTATTCTGATTCTTCTGCTATGTTGACAACCTCCAACCTCAGAACAGAGGGAAGAAAGGCAAATTTGTGACTTGACAGTGTTTTTTGAAATTACCTGAAGGCTGATGCTTTTATCAAGGGGCATGCATCTAGAGGATTTCTAAAGAAATCTAACACCTCTATCAGGGGATTCCCTTTGCAGTTTCCTAACACAGGTGTGTTCCCAATGGTTGCTTTTTTTCCCCCCACCAGCCCCTGGCCTCTGGTAGTCCTCCTTTAATGTCCTTTTGCTCCCCTGCATCTTCTGGTGATTCTTGTGAGGGGAGTCCATTCTAGGCTACTTGAGTCCACTTCCCTTCCTTGAAGTCCTCACAGGCAACAAGCCCTTTTGCTAAACCATCAATAGTAGTGCATCTTGCTTCAGCTCTTTCCTTAGTCTTCTGCCAAGGGCTGAACTGTCTAGCTTCTAACCTGACTTTTTCAGGTACGGCTTCTGTGTGGTAGACTGAATAATCCACCCCCACCCCAACCCCATCCAAAGTTGTCCTTGCCCTAATCCCTAGAACCTGTGAATAGTTTACATTATATGGCAAAAAGGACTTCACAGATGTGATTAGGCAACAGATTCTGAGAGGAGAGGATTATCCTGGATTATCGAGTGGGCACAACATAATTACATGAGCCTTTAAAAGCAAAGAACATTTGCTGACTGAAGTCACAGAGACACACAGCATGGGAAGGACTCCATGCATTCTTGCTAGCTCTGAGATGGAGGGAGCCTTGTGCAAGAGCCAGACAGAGGCTGCAAGAAGCCAATGGCAGTCCCCAGTTGACAAGCCACAAGGAAACAAGGACTTCAATCCAACAACCGAATGTAACTGAATTCTGCCAACAATATACATGAGCCTGGAAAAGGATTCTCCCCTAGAGTCTCTGGAAGGGAATGCAGCAAGCCAACACCTTGATTGTAGCCTCATAAGGCTGCAAGCAGAGAAACCACCTGAGCCCATTGGGCTTCTGACCTCCAGAACCATGAGACAGTAATTTTGCTATTTTAAGCTGTGAAATGTGTGCTGATTTGTTGTAGTAGCAATAGAAACTAGTATACCCTATATTGCCCAAAGTCCAGAGGTTGCAGATCAGCTCATCAAGTGATTCTCTGCAGCTCCTCTCATTTGCTTAAGATGAGGAGAAGCATGAACACAGGAAAAGGAGACAATTTAGTGGCCTAAAAGCAAGATTTTAAATAATTAAATCTTTACCCTCCTCATCAATTCACAAGTCTCTCCTTATACATGTGAGGTTGAGTGAAGGACTCAGGGTTACCAGACAATTTTTCAGTCACCCTTTGGTAAATTATCTTTTTAAAATAGATGGACATTTAACATTTGCCTTAACCCAAGGGCCTCTAACACTGAGACAATAGTAAAAGTCTCATTGTATTATTCTATTTTATATATTAATATATATATATATATAATTATACATGTGTGTGTGTGTATATGTATGTGTGTGTATATATATATATATATATATATAATTAAGTTGTTGGATGACTTTCTATGTATTTCCTATGTTTTTCTATGCAAAAATGCATCATGACTTTCCTGACGACCCAAAATATATATACCTATATATAGATATATACATATATATTCAGCAAAATTGCTTTTCTTTTTAGATTTAAATGTTTTTAAAACATGTTGGAGAGACTGGGGTTGCTCTGATAAAGCAAAGGAGAAGGAATTGAGATCCCAATGAGAGACTTCACCACCAAGGTGGGGAAAAGGTCAGAACAAAGTGCGATTGCACAAATCTGGGTGAATGGGACTGAAAAAGCTCTTCTAGCCCTACTGTGGGCCTAGTGAGATCCAGTGTAGAGGTGGAAGTGTGAGAAGGAGGAAGTTTGGCTCTAGTGGTTCTGAGTGAAGAATGGCTGAGAAGTAGGATCCTTACGTCTTCCTACCAGGGTCTTTGCAAGAATGGAATGAACTGGGACTATGTAGCTTGATGTAAGTGCCATCCTTGATCCCTTTCTCTCTGGACTTGGTGATTTCAATGCTTGAATTTCCAACTGAGCTTGGGGATGAGGAAAATGGGAAATAGACTGGCAGTTCTGTGAAAGAATACCTGCTCTTAGGATTGGAGGCCACATGCTGGGCAAAGTCTGGACTGGTTTCCCATCTGTTGAATATATCATATGTGGACAGGGAGGCAGGTGGGAGGGACTTCCTCACAATTACCCTCCTGTGTTGCTGCCCTCCTTTATCAAAGAATTTATTTCTCCCATGAGTGAAAGAAACAGAGACAACAATCCCAACATGGGATTGACTTTGCAATCTATCCCTAGCTTCAGTTAGCTCCAGATCATGGGCATACACATGCCCACAGCACTCAGGGAGGTCTTCAGACACAAATCCAGAACCTTCTCACATGTCCCATGTGGCCCCTGGAGTGTTGTATTTTACCACTGTGCTACCATCCAATCCCTCATGTTTCAGCCTTAAAGAGTGTTTTGAGGGGGCAACAGGTGGTATAGTGGTTGGGACCCTGGACTTCCACATATTTGACTGTGGTTTGAGTCCTAGACCTAGAGGCTTGAAACACGTGTGTGTGCATGCCCAAAATTCCGAGAGGAGAATGGAGGAGAAGGGATTGCGGCATGGCCATCCCCCTGGGGGGGTCATTTATCATTTTCTGTCTCTGTCTCTCTCTCTGGTCAGTACACATGCCCTATACCAAAAATTTCTATAAAACAACCCCAAAAAGAGTATTTTGGAGGTGCGATTTCATAGTCTCTAACAATCTAGTGTAGTTCCTCTGTTTGGTCATTCAATACTAATGAATTGAAAGCCTACCATATGATTGTCATAAATTTCACTCTAGAAATAAATGAGTTATGATACAATTATCATTTAGAAATTGTAAGTTCATGAATAGAATGCTCTTCCTGCCAAAATCTTACTATTCCACAGAGTGAAAGGCAGCTATAAGGTTATTTCTAGAACTCTGCTTTCTTTCCATACTTACCTCAGGAAGGAAAAGGTGAATATAAAGTCTAAAGAAAAAGGTAACTATAAGGCATAAAGATAGCTAGGTATAGAAAAGTCTTCTCCATGAAACATATCAAAATTAGAATCATTCTAACTAGCTATCTTTAGCGGCTAAAAAATGCATATGACCACATGTGACCACATATTAGCAACTAGTGCCATCCTAACATACATTAATGCCTAATAAATATTTGTTGAATCAATGAATATGGAAAAATGCAAACCAAGCATTTGAAATATTATGCTACATTTTTCTTTCAGCTTCAACCCCCAGCTAATGAGTAAAGAAGGTCACTGTAAGAGTGTGAGGGCCATCAGGAGCTTCATATTTCAGCAGCCAGTGCCAAGTTCTTAATGCCAGATGGGACGAGATGGGATGTTAAACTGCTTCTTATTACCACGTTGTTGGCCCTGATTGCTTCAGTATTATTCTCCAATTGCTTGGTCTCTGTGGATCTCTGACTTCTTATTACTTCCAATTGGAATGCTCCACAAATCATTCTGCTTTCTTTATCCTCTCTCACCTCAAAGTAATCTTGTCATCTTGCTCCAGTTAGAGTCGCTTCCATTAAGAAGATCATGGCAAATTCTCCCTCCCTTACCCCTGTTTGCTCTTCAGGAAAAATTATCCCCTGGAAAAGTGGATGTTACAGACACTTTTCAGAATGTGTTTAGTCTGAATTTCTCCTGTCCTCCAACATTTTCCCAAGCCAGTTACCTTTGCATTGGAATAGAATTAGATTCAAGGAGATAGAGGTTCTGACTTTCTTTCTTTGACCAGATGGAACTCGTTACATCAGAATGCTGATGACTGCAAAATCTTGGACATATTGTTTTCACAATTAGGAAATGGCAAACACAAAGCTCTTCAGTGCAAAGCCAGCATGCGAGTTCAGCTTCCATTTGCTGCTATAAATTTTGTTCTTGTTGCTGCCAGTAAACACCAACTGTTCAAGTGAAATAGTAAATCCAAATGTGCCTGTTGGATGAGAGTAAGAAAATTATATGCTGCATAAATGCTGATGCAAAAGGATTTTTCAACACATTAATCCAGGG
>NW_006159479.1:1658544-1668096 GCF_000334495.1 Tupaia belangeri chinensis | reverse complement strand
AGGGAAAGGAACAGAGAAAGAAAGTTGAACTCAACACAGCTCTTGCTAAGAACTTCTTAGTGGAAAGCACTGAACAAGCTCTGGAGAAAAGATGGATTCAACATACTGTTTAAACAAATGTAAAAAATATGGAATGTAAAAATAAATGGGATATTGACCTTGAGATATCAGCTCAAAGCCCTGTTTTGAGTGCTTGAAGGAATTACAGAAGAATATAGAGTGTACAAATTAGGGAAAAGAAAAATCTCTAAGTTCATTCAAAGTTGGTGGGGACACATGACCCACAAGTCATTTGCTACTAACGATCAATCTAACAACTGAGATCAAAGTCAATAGGTAGTACTTTACAATCTGTAATAGGATTTAGTGACTTTCTCTAGTATAGATTTAGTTTGTGATTGATCAATAGGTGTTTGTACTCAGGTCTCTCTACAGAGAAATTTTTTGCACATTTAATTTAATATGTAGCTGGAATTATAGTTGAAAGAGATAGTTTCATAAATGGGTTCCTGAAGTATAACTTTGGAATACTTCTATTTATAATTATTTTTTCTTCTTCCTTCTCCCATCATTTTTGTTATGCTGGGGAAAAAAAATGTAAAAGCCTTGGCTACTAGCTGATTTGATCATTAACACCAACCATCACCCCAATCCTGCTTGCTTGCTTTCTCCTGTGGATAATAATGTCTACCTCAATGAGATGTTGTGAGGATTAAGTGAGATAATACACATAAAAGCCTTGTACATTAAAGGGACTTAATAATTATAAAGTTCCTCTACCAGATTAGACTTTGCAAAAAAGTGATTCTAATAAAGAACATTCAAATCAACTTTTTAGCATGATGAGGCTCCAGGCCAAGAGCTAAGCAGTAAAGATCTTCCAAACCAGAATATTTTGGCATCTGAGTATGACTAGGGCTTATCTTCATGGCTAAAAAAGCAGTTCATTGTAAAGCAATCTATTCCCGCCCCCCCATTTTCTAAAGGAAGGGAAAGCATTTTCAAAATAATGATTAAAATCTGGTTTTTTTTGTAGATCTGAAAATGCGGGCAAGTCAAGATTTACTGAAAGTGCTAGATGGAGATGAGGACCAGACACTGCTGTTGCATGATTAAGCCACTATTCAGTGTATTCTGGATGGAAAATCACATTTTCTATGCTGTGATGGTGCTCAGTAAATGAATGTAAAAATAAATAAATAAATAAATAAATAAAGCAGATGCTGATGTCATCCATGCCTCCATGTAAAGCCAAACCTAAGTGTTTGATTTACTTTTTGTCACTGAATTTGTTGAGGTATCTGATTTAATTGACCAAATAATTTTTACCTAACTGTTCACATTTCAGTATTATATTGATATAGTCAATGTTTTCAAGGGCATAGAAAATATTAATGGGGGTATGTGTTCAGAGGAAGAGAAATTGTTCAGATCCCAGATTTATAGCAATTTAAAAATATATAGTGAAGTGTTGTTTTCTCTTTATGTTTATCTCTGACTGTGTATAAATTATCAGTCTGTGTGCATTTATTTTCATAGAAAAAAATATCAGCAGAAACACAAATAAGCCAAGTTGAGACTTTCTGGGTGAGTTTAAGAAAACAAAGACCTAATTGGGACACGTCAAATCTGAGAGATGGGAAATATAAAACAGAATAAACAGCCCTAGAAGCCTCTCCCCTGGGAAAAATATTTCGGTAACATTCTACATTAAAAGATCAGAAGAGACACATATGTGTTCTATGTACACATGTAAATAAAACCAAAAGACTTACTCTGAACACACAATCCACCTAGAATTGAAATCTTAGTGAAGGAAACAGTGGTTTTGATTCAAAGAAGCTCAGGATTAGGAGGGAGAAAGGCTTTTCATCCCATCTCATAACGCCTTGAACTCTGTTATACTGTTTTGGTAGAGAAATCATCCAATGAATACTTGAACATCTGGAAATGAGCAACTTACTTCTCTACATCAAGCCACTCTATTTTTGAATACTACTACTAGACAATGTGTTCTTATTTTTGACCATGGCCTATTTCTCTGCCATTTCCACTTAGGGGTCCTACTTTTTTTTTTTTTTTTAAGTTCATTTTTTGGACCAACTGGTGGGATGGTTGTTAGGGCAGCTGGATCCCACATAGCTGGCTGAATGGTTTGAGTCCTGGACCCAGTGCCTTAAAGAACACACTGGGCACATATGCATGTGTGCCCAAATCCTGAGAGGAGAATGGAGGAGAAGGATTACAACATGATTATCCCCTAGGGAGTACTTACTTACTTTCTGTCTTCCTCTTTCTCTCTCCAGTGAGTACACATGCTCTATAGCAAACAAACAAACAAATCCCTTTATTTATTGAGAGAGAAAAAGTAAGCCAGTAACCTCCAACAGGGTCTCACCTTGCCATGTTCCTCTCACCAGCCTTACAGCCAGAATCACAGAGAACACACCAGCCAGAACACACCAGCAGATAAGCCCAGCACATTCAGGTTGACCCAGGAATGGAACCCAGGGACTTCCTATACGACTCCAATACTACACAGAGGTGCCCCACTACCCATGCTACCACGGCTAGGCCATATGAATCCTACTTCTATCACTCAAGGACACACTGAGGCAGAATCTCACTTCCAGTGGCAATTAGTTTTACAAATATTAAGACAAGGGTCACAAATAAGCTCACAGTATTTTAAATAATTGTAAACTAAGTAGTGACATTTAAAAATTAGGAAATTATCTGTAAAAATGAGTATTTTCAACTCTTTTGAACTCTAGGTGCAGTAGGCCCATATTACCAAATAGGAATAATTGGCTGAGTTGAGTAGCAGCTGTCACTTTTAGACAGAAAATGTGCATGCTGTTCACCACAGTCCTCACTGCTCCCTATTCTCTTGCACTGAGCATCATATTTTACTACTGCACCACTGTCCAGCCTTTAAGAATTCCTTCTTTCTTAAGTACATTTACTTTTGTTAAGGTAAATGGAAACCAGGCCTGAAGAATTCCTAAGCAGATAAAACCAATTAGGTCTCATAAATAAACAATGTAGTAGGGCTGTGGCATTCTTTAACCAAATATAGTTTCATGGATTAATCATGTCTCTCTTACCTTTTTTTTTTTTTTTAAATCTCAATTCTAAGTGCAAAAGAAAGAAAACTATGACAAGAGAAACCTACTAAGCCCTGATTACTCCTCTAACCATAAGTAAAATTGTAAAACTATAAAGAAATTCTCCACTCCACTTCATTTTTAGTTTTAACCAGGTAGAGGTTATGTTGTCTTAACCCTTTTGGTAAATGATTGAGCATCCCAGCTGTGTTATGGAGCTAGATCTACAGGAAAAGGTCAAAAGAAACACAAGTAATAAAAAATGATTAGTCAATTTCCTAATCAAAAATTTTAGAACTATTTGCTGAATTATGAGTTTATTTTTATTACTTTTTAAAGTTTGAAATAGGTATTCTTTGGTGTAGGAATGCCATGGCATCGAGATAAGGGTCATAACATTTAAGACATATTTATGAAGTCTGAAACACTAAGTTGGCTGCGGCTGAAATGCATTCAGCTCCTCCCTACTGTGCTGAGAGCCCTCCCAAAGGCAGGACTGGCAGGAGTTTTGCTCCTACTTCCTCTTCCTGGCTAGCTCTATAAGCTTTGAGACAAATATAGGCATTTAACCCATATTAAAGTGCATTTAGAAGTATTAGAATTTGTTCCTCAAGGCTTGACAGCCCAAACATCTCTAATGAGTGGGTGTGTTTAGAGGCCCTTAACAGTAGGAGGATTTTGCACAACTTAAATTCTAGTGTCTCCTTTTGGAGCCAAAGAGAAGGTGGATACTAGTCCCACAGCCATCCTTCTATCAAGGCCAATACCTCCCTGAAGAGGGGCCTCCAGGACCCAGGGGCAGAATCCTGCCTCCACCACCCAAGGTGGCCTGAGTACTTCAGACTTGGCCCCTGGCAGTTGTCTCAATTGGTTCATTTTGCTCACTCACTCCTACCCAATTTCCTTGATAACTTTGTCATTTAGTTATAAATTACATTGTCTCTTTGATGAATGAAATTAGACCAGGAAACCCAAACTTGGTTTAGATTAAGTTCTTAGGGGAACAAGAGAGAGCACTAGTTTCTGTAAGCAGCTGGGGCTGTGCTCACAGTTCAAGGAGGTATTCAGAAAAAAAATAGGACTTGTGAAATACCTGAAAAAGTAAGCAGGCCAAAGCCGATAATGTTTACTAGCGTATTTATGAAAAAATGAATAAATCAAATCAAATTTAATAAAAATGATAGGAGATGGAATCTTATTTACTGGGACGTAAATCCTTTCTTTATGCCTTACTTGCTGTGGGACTGGAGTCTCAGTTTCTTCAACTCTGAAATGGAAATAATAATAGAATGTATTTCATGAGGTTGTCATAAACTTTTTAAAGAAATACTGTAGATAGTATTTTTGATTCTGCCAGAGACTAGTTAATCACTCAATAAATGGTGATTAAAAGTGTTAGTACTGATGTCATTATACATCACATAGCCAAAATACAATATTTCAAAACAACTAGAATACTAAGTTGTATCTACAGTATAATTAAAGCTGTATTAAAAAGAAAAATAGAGAAAAGGTTGGAATTATAGCAAACAGTTATGTGAGTTAGGGCAGTGGGATTAATGGTGACTTCTCTTTCTTTTTTATTTTTCTAACTTCAACTCTAGTATTATACTGTATTTATAATTAAAGTAATTAAAATAAGTGAAAATTATGCAAAGTATCTTACCAAAAATTTTTACTTGAAGCCAATCATGAGGAAACAATTATATATAAACACACATTGGGAAATTCTGGAAGACAATTTTCCTGAACTCAGAAAAATAAATGTCATTAAAACAAAAAGTGCAAAGGCAGAAGAACTGAGAACTGCACTACAGTAAAAGAGATCAAAAAGACATAACAACCAAATCAAATGTGTGAATCTTTATTGGATCCTGGAACAGAAAAAAAAATATGAAAGTCCATTCTAGGAAAATTGAAAATTTAAATATGTAGATTAGATGATATATGCTAATTTTTCTTTGTAGTAATAATGAACATGCTGTTATATAGTAGAATTTCTTAGAAAATGCATGCCAAAATTATTAATAAGTAACATGTCACAATATTGGCTACATTTATCTACCTATCTATGGAGAGAGAGAGAGAGAGAGATAAAAAGCAAAAAAAAAAAATTATATCAAAGCTGTGAGAAACTGTAGAAGTCTTTTAAACTGAATGACATGCAGGGAAATCAAATGAGTTAAAAGTTGCAGTGGATGGGATGAAGCCCACAGAGAGTCAAGTATCTTTAACAAGGTTAGTTAAGTTACATATTTTTTCAAATATAAAATTTTCTGAAGCAATATAAAGTTCTACTAAAGATCGCAGGCATTCAGGTGTCTGAGATCTCTTGTCTTTGAGAGAAATAGGATGAAGTTTTAAAAAGCCAGATTAAGTATTGTAGTAACATATTATCTATGGCTAAAAAGAGTTATGTTTTCAAAGTGATTTTACATCTGTTAAATCCTTTGAGTCTCACAAGTAGCCAGTTGGAAAATGGTCATGTAGTCTTATGACAAACTTTTACTATGACTTCTTCTATACAGATTTATTTCTTCTGCAAGTAATTCCCAGGGCACCAAAACCATGTATTCCAAAAATATATAATGTATGTACTTATGCATGAGTGTGTACATAACATGCACACATACACATATATGTATATATACATATATGCATATATATTGGTATATATTGGTGTGTTTGCACATATACTTACATATTTTTTTAAATATTTATTTATTTAATTTTATTTATTATTTTCTAATTTGATGAGAGAAGGAGAGAGAGGAAAAGAGACAGAGAGAGAGCACACGCGCAAGCCGCCAGGTCCAAGACTTGAACTGTGGTCAACCATGTGGGAGTCCAGCACCTTAACCACCACACCACCTGCCAGCCCCACATATTTTGTTTTTTTAAAGAATTATTTTTTATCTAGTTTTATTCATTGTCATTATTTTTTAAAAAATTTTAAGTTGACCAGAGAGAGACAGAGAGAGAGAGAAGGAAAGTGAGAAAGTAAGCCACCAGATTCGGGACTTGAACTATGGTCAGCCATATGGGAGTCCAGCCACTTTAACCACCATGCCACCTGCCGACCTCATACACTTAAATATTTTATTCTCTGATTCCCGAAATGCTTAGCACCAAATTTTGATTTTGGTCACTTCTTGTGGTTGCAAATTTGATTGGGTTGGTAATACAATCTATCTAAAGTACAGATAGTCCCTGCCCTAAGAAATTTACAGTCTCTTGGGAGACTGATGTGTAAACAAGGAATTAGAGTACTGTCTTATGATCGAAATGAACACAAAGTGCTGAAGGGGAGGGAGGAGAGGTATCTAATCTAGGTTAGGGACAGAGGAAGACCCAGGGCGGCAGACTTTGGGGATGACGTCTTCCTAGACTCTTGAGAAATGGCTGCCCATTCTCAAGTCAGGTGACATCTTTGAGGAACTATCCTTTTCTCATTAACCTCATGGTATCCCAGTGAAGGGATAATATACAGATTGGCTACCACCAGACTCTGGGTTCCCATTATTTTCCTGTTAGCCCTAAGGTTATTTGTGCAGACAGGAAGAGTGTGCCAATATATGCGTCTCTGAGTAGTAATTAATGCGTTAAGAGGGCCAGTAAGAATGGGATGTTTCTTGTGCTGTAAGAATGAGAGAAAGATAAAGAAGACTTTCTTCCCTACTCGTCCTTCCCAAACCATTGGTATAGGGTGAAAATTTTGAAGCTGCTACAACCAGCAGACAACATAACAGTTACATCACTGGACTCCCAAATGGCCGACATGTTTCGAGTTCTGGACCTGGTGGCTTGAAAATCACGCTGGGCATGTATGCATGCCCAAGATCCCAGGGGGAGTATGGAGGAGAAGGGATTGAAGTGTGGCCATACCCCCTGGAGGGTGGTTTCTCACTTTCCCTCTCACTGTCTCATGTCTCCTTCTCTCTCTCTTTCTCTGGCAAGTGTACACGCCCAAAGGCAAATTCTTCTTTAAAAAAATTGAAACTGCTGAAATATCCTGTCAGTCATCTCCAACCTTATAGCATGCCACACTTGGGTAACATCTGAAAATTTTCAAAGGATCAGCATGGGCATTCCAAACAATCCAAAGATGTTATCATTTCAAAGCAAAGTGCCCATTTTACATATATTTATTATGAATTGTTTATAGACCATTTCCAGCAATTGTCCATCTGTAGATGAACTCTCAGCTCTCCAGTCTGAGTACATAGTAAACTCTCCAGCATGGCCCTAACATTTGTGCCTGCAGGAGTCCAGACGTTAGTGAAATGGGCATTGCCAACCCAAAGCTCCTTTGTTTAGTTCCTTTACAAGAGCCAGAATCCTTATAAGCTCAACTAGACTAAAAGAGTCATATGGCAGAATTCTGATGTCAACCTTATGAACAGAAAACAGTGATGTATAGGGACAAATACCATTTTAATCATAGGAATTCATGCTGAGGATGCAAGCCAAAGTGGTTGTGTGCAATGCACATTTGTTCACACATCTTATTATTTTCCCAAACTAATGTATGCCACAGGCATTGTTGTATTGTTTGCAAGGCAGAGCAAGAAGAAAGCAAGCACTAAAGAGCTGTTCTACTTACGTGTTGAGGGAATGAGAACATGTCGGCTGCTTTGCCAAAGATAAGGATCTACCCTCTCCACTCAGACATGCCACACTGGAGAGGGTGTCTCCCATATGAGGAAGAACGTGTAGAGAATGAATTTAGGGACTATTTGGGGCAAAGAAAAAATTTATTAAATATTTGCTAGTGTCCTCTGGAACTGCAAAATGTAGAGATGGGAAGAATCTATGACAAATCATCTCAAATAGATGGCAAAATCTTGAGTCACTCTTTGGAATATCATGTTAGTAAATAAATTCTTGTGGAGGAGTGAGAGGATTAAATAAATAATTTAAGTCATTAAAGTCAATAATTAAAAGTCATTTTGGAGGCAAGGCTGGTGGATAAGATTAATAATCTTGGCAGAGGCCATATTTTAGGCCAGATATGAGAATGAAATGAAAATGAAAATGTCAAAGTGTGGGGAATAGAAAATGGCATAATGGTTACGTTGCTAGACTCCCAAGTGGTTGACTATGATTTGAGTCTCTGACCCTGTGGCTTAAAACTCACACCATGCTTGTGCCCTAAGTCACTAGAGTAGAATGGAGGAGAAGGGACTGCAGCGTGGCTATCCCCTCCGGAGGGTTATTTATCGCTTTCTGTCTCTGTCTCTCCAGCAAGCATATGCACCCTATAGCAAAAATCTCTCTCTCTAAAAAATAAATAAACAAAAAGAAAGAAAAAGAAAATGTCAAAGTTGAGATAGAGTGGCTCACTATTCAACCCCACCTTGTTTTTTTTTTTTTTTAAGAGATTTTTTGCTATAGGGGGTGTGTATTCACTGGAGAGAGAGAGAGAGAGATAAAGTGAGAAATCATACCCTAAGGGGGATTTGGTTGCTGCAACCCCTTCTCCATTTTTCTCTCAGGATTTTGGACATGCATACACACACACCTCTCATGATTTTCAAGCCTCCAAGTCCAGCACTTGAACTGCGGTTGGCCATGTCTTGGCTTGATTTTAAATTCAATGCTAAGAAGAATGCCAAAAATACTTTGAGAAGTGATGGTGTCATTGGAATATATTATATTCTTTTAAAAGACTGCTTAGGGAGCCAGCAGATGGCGTGGTGGTTGGGGCTCTGGATTCCCACATGGCTGACTACAGTTCGAGTATCAGACCTGGCGACTTGCTTTCTCACTTTCCCTCTCTGCCTGTCTCTGGTCAAATTAAAAAAAAAGTGATAAATAAATAAAGTTAAATAAATAATTCTAAGAAAAGGTTTTTATATTAAGAAAAAGAAATTGAAAATGAAACAAATGTGGGAGGATATCCCATGTTCCTGGATTGGAAGAATTAATATAATTTAAATGGCAGTTCTACCCACCAGACACATTTTTCACAGATCTAGGAAAGACAATCATAAAATTTGTCTGGAATCATAAGAGACCCCATATTGCCAAAGCAGTTCTGCACAAGAAGAGTGGAGTGGACAGCATCTCACTCCCTGACCCAAAAATATATTACAAAGTTGTGGTAATCAAGACAGCATGGTACTGGCACAGAAACAGACAGGTGGACCAATGGAACAGAATAGAGTCCCCAGAAATAAATGCCCATACAGTCAACTGATTTTTTTTTCTTTTTTTTTTTTTGAGAGGTTTTTGCTATAGGGCGTGTGCGCTTGCCAGACAGACAGAGAGAGACAGAGAGACAGAAAGCAGGAAATCACCCCCCAGGGGGGATGGCCACACTGCAATCCCTTCTCCTCCATTCTCCATCTCCATTCGGGATCTTGGGCACGCACGCACACGCGCCAAGCATGAGTTTAAGTCACCGGGTCCGGGACTCGAACCACAGCCGACCATGTGGTAGTAC
>NW_006159479.1:1648132-1658051 GCF_000334495.1 Tupaia belangeri chinensis | reverse complement strand
GGGTGTGGTGAAAAGGGAACTCTCTTACACTGCTGGTGGGAATGTAAGTTGGTCCAACCACTGTGGAGAATAATTTGGAGATTCCTCAAAAATCTACAAATAGAACTACCATATGACCCAGCAATCCCACTCCTTGGTATCTACTCAAAGGACAGAAGAATACTTAATTGGAAAAGTGCTTGCACATTGATGTTTATTGCGGCACTATTCACAATTGCTAAGTCATGGAAACAACCCAAATGCCTACAAACTGATGAATGGTTAGAAAAACTGTGGCACATATAGTCAATGGAATACTATTCATCCATAAAAAAAATAAAATAAAATAAAAAATAAAAACCCTGGCTTTTGACAGGAAGGGGATGAATATGGAAGACTTACTGCTGAGTGAAGCAAGCCATGCTATGAAGGAGAGGCATTGTTTGTCCCCACTTAATATATACCAAGTATCTGCACTCTATGACTGAAACTAATTGATTAAAGGATATAGAAATACAGTATATAGATGTAAATACCAGATATAGTGTGTGTGAAAGAGGAGGGTCTGAGGAAGGACATTTGGGGGAGGGACAGGGAGGCAAAGCATTAATGGCACAAAGAGGTGTGGTATTATCTGTTGAAGGTATTTTGTTGTTTTATCAACAGTACTAGGGAGAACTGTTCACCTGTTGAAATAACCACTTTGTAAGACAAATAATAGTGTGATTGAATATATGGAAGAAAATGAAATGAAAAAAAAATTTTAATAAAAATTTAAAAAATTAAATTAAAAACAAGGACTACTTAAAGAACATAGCACTATTGTGATGTGTAGGTTCTGAGATATTTGTTCAAATAATGAGTATTTATATGTCTATTATAGATCTGGATATTTTGGAAATAAAGACTATTCAAATAGGGATTACCAGTTAATTTATTACTTGTTGTAACAAGGGGATCGACCCTCATAGCTTACATTTGGCATACCCACCAGACAAGAGGAGGAGTGAGCAAGCTCCTTAGTGGAAAAAGAGAAGGCTTCAGGCATGTCCTGAATGGCAGTTGCTGGCATGAGGCACCCAGAGGTGAGCTAACTAGAAGTGGAGCATCTTAATTGCTTTAGGGACCATATTTGACTCTTAGTGGTCCTGAGTTGCAAGGGGAGGAAAACAGATAGTAAAGCTGATAGTTATCGATCAAGTCCTAGTTGTTCTGAGCCAATTGCTACAGAAGTTGTGGGTAGGAGCTCTATGAGCATATACTGTTCATTTGCATATTTCCCTGGGCTGATACTGGTTCCCTAGATTGGTATTGGATGGCTGGAGATAATTTGCTTCCTTTAGCTCTTTTCATCAATTTACCTATTCAGGCTTAAGGCAATAAGTGTTGTGTTAAAAACTCTACGAGAGCATACCATAGGCTAGGAAATTTCTCAAGTTCTCAGCCTTATATCCAACTCTTGGTATTCTCTTCATACTCTGATCTCATTGCTCCCTTTTTGGGCTGCCTCCTGATACTGGGCCTTGATTCTGATAGTGGAACCTCATAGAAAATGACATTGGGTGGATCATTTGACCTAACTGTGTTCAGACTAGCCCTCCAAGACTTTGTCAACAAGATTTTCCAATGTAGCTATCCAAAAGAATGTCAGGTAGGGTTATTTTATATGGTTAAATGAAAACCAGGAGGCCATCTGGGTTATTACTTAAGATAGGGTGCATGCTTAAAATTCAACTTTTAAAGTATGGAGTCCATGGAGATAAAAACTGAGAGTCCCACTCTCAAAGAAGAAAGGAAACTGAGCCAGCAGCTGGGGAAATATATTAGGGCTTCTACAGGATTGGCCTGTGGCCATGACATAATCAGAAACACCAAACCTATCCTTCATTCTGCAGGTGAAAATTAATAACCCCCGTAAATTCTCAGTTGGAATGACCACTGTTACCAAAAACAAATGAATAAGAGAAAAACAAAGTTTATTAAAATGCATATTTCATTATACATATATGGGAAATACCAGAGAATGAGTAATTTTCAAAAAGGTGCCTTTGAATCCCAGCTTGCATAGCATCTTCAACAAAGAACAGTATGGTTTTAGAGAAATGATAAGAAAAAAAGAAAAGAACTCTGAGTCTCTATAGTGGGCAGAAACTAGGAAGAAGGCAAATGAAGGTACATAAAGGTTAGTTAATAAACCTTGTTAACATACATTCCTCTAGTGTGGCTCCCACCCTGATGAGGGTCTAAAGTTGTCTTCAGTGGTTAATCTTTGCCCTACTGGTTAAAGGGGGAGGAGGAGTAGAAGGACACCTTCTTGTCTTTGTAAACCTATGCCTTGAGGACAGAGAGCTTTCCTGTGTCTGCTTTCCCTTAATTGCCTTCAGTGCAACAATTCTTTGTATTTTAGAGAGAGAAATTCTGGTTTTCCACAATCTTTTTCCTCTAACACCAGTGAACTCAAATCCATAAAGCAATTGTATTCTTTTTCAAGTTCTGTATAAATTTCCTAATGGAAAACTAGCTTGCCAAGCCCAGGAGGAGGGGATTCCCAAGGCTGACTTGAGGAAAAAGGAATGTGGTTTTGAGGCCCCTTCATTTCAGGGCCTACCCAGTCTTCTCTCCACTGTGCTCTGGGATGTTATATTGCTTTCCTGTGAAGTTTCATATTGGTTTTTAAAATGGTATCGCTTACAAGAAAGTCCCCATGCAGTCTAGGGCCCAGCTACTCTCAAGACTTGTTGACATCTTATTCTCTATGATAAACTCTCCACTGGGTATGGAAATGTATTTCTTTTCTTTTTTCTTTCTTTCTTTTTTTCTTTTTCTTTCTTTCTTTTTTTTGCTTTTCACTTCAAAAAGAATAAACAGAGGGAAGAGGAAAAACAAAGCCAAGACTTAGAGGGACTTCCTTGCAGAGTGCTTAATCATCAAGATGCCTAGGGCAGGATGACTCCATTATAAGCACTGAATTCCTCGTTTCCTCAGGAGTCATTTAACAACTGAATTCTGTCATCTTTCTCTTTGCAAAAATCAAAGCACTCCATGATTGTACAGTGACCATTAATATATGTTCCAGACTTGTCCTGACAGTTCACTAAATGGGTGGGAAGACAGGTCTGGCTTGCAAAGCTCTCCCCTATGTAGTGGCCTTTGCAGATTCCCAACTAAGGATCCACCAGATGAAAATGACATTTAACAGTGGAGGTTGGACAAAACCATTACAATCAGCAATTAGTTGCTTTTTTGGGTAAAATTTAAATAGAATTTTAATTTTTTTCTTTTTTAGATTTTGTCATAGGGCACACATACTGATTGGAGAGATGACCAGTGAGAGACACAGAGAAAAGGGAATGTGAGAAATCACCTTCCCCTGACAATTCTCTAGGAGTGAAAGTAGAAGAAGCTAAAGTTGCGTAAGTAGAGAAAATAAGGCTCAGTATGGAGTTGTTTTCACTAGTTAATTTAACTCATTTAAGCTCCATTGGCAAGTTTAAAGACTGGGACTGGACAGTGAAACAGCGATAAAATATAATGCTCTGCAAGACTGACGCACATGGAAGGGTTCTGCGTTCACACCTACAGGCCTTCCTGAACATGCCAGGTGAGCTGGAGTTGGGGACAGATGGCAGTGTCAGGCCCGGCTGGAGTGCTATTTCTGTGTCTCTCTTGCTCATGAAAGAAACAAATAAGTAATTTTTTTAAAAAAATTGCTATACGGTGCATGCCCTTGCTGGAAAAAAATAGAGACAGAGAGAGAAGAGAGGGAAAGTGAGAAATCACCTCCAGGAGGGATTGCCATGCTGCAATCCTTTCTCCTCCATTGTCTCAGGGTTTTTGGTGCACATACACATGCCCTGTATGATTTTCCAACTGCCAAGTCTGGGACTCAGCCTACACAGTTGGCCCTGTGGGATCCAGCTACATTAACCTCCATGTCACTTTCTGACCTAATAAATAATCTCTAAAAATAGTTGTAGTCTGCTACATAAACTAGTGGGAGAATGCTTTGGACCATGTGTCATGTGTCACAAGCCATTGTCCTGAGAAAACTCTGGGGCCTAGCCTCCCAGTTCTGGGATATCTGCAAGCAGACACGTGGGAACACCTCCTCCTCAGTTTCTCATTTCCTAAGGCTCCTGACATGATGGAGTAGAATCATTGTTTTTTACAAATATGTCTACCTATGTGACCAACAAGAAACCTGTGGGTTGTTATTTTATCCTCACTCAACTATCCACTTCCCCATCCATCTCTCCTCTCTCAGTTCTACCATCCATTGATGACCTGAGATGGAATCAGGTCTTTCACTAAAGATTGGAAAAGCATGATTCTTTAATCCTGTCATTCCTTTAACATTTATTAGATGGCATTCTTCTGCAAATAAGCGTTTTCTTTTTTTCTAAAATTATCTTTAACATGTGTGCCCTTTGCGACTAGCAAGTAATCTGGGCTGATTCTTTAACAGTTGCCACAAGACAGTGGGATAAAATGTTGAACGTGCTTCACATTCTCTCCCTCTACCTCATTCTACCATCTTTTTGTTTTAAACTAAAGGCACAGTGCTAGGTGTATAAATTGTGTTATAATTTATTGGATCATCAGAAAAGTCATTATGTATTTTTCAGTGCAAAAATTCAACATGACTTTTCCAATGACCCAATACTATCTAGTTATTTAACAAATAATTACTTGGTGTCTGCCATGTGCCAGATATCATTCCAGGTGTTTGGGATTCAGCAGTCAACAGAAAAAGGTCCCTACATCCATAAGATTTTAATCAGGATGAGAAAGGCAGATAATCATAATAAATGAGTAAAATATATATGCTATGTGGTGACAAAGTCTAAGGAAAAAAATATAGTAGGAAAGAAGAAAGGAGTTGAGAGAAGAGTTTGACATTTTTAACAGGATCAATAGAATGCTGGAAAAGGGTGACATTTGAGTAAGAAACGTAAGCAAGACATTCGAGGGAAGAGTATTCCGAGCAGAGAAAACAGTGTCTGTTAAGGTCCTGAGGCAAGCATGAGCTGACCTGTTTTGACAATGAAATGGACAACAGGGTTAGAGGTAAGCTTGACAGGAGAAGAGATCAAAGGGAAGGATGGACACCAGAGGGTGTGGGGTCTTTCCTGTGGGCTACTTTTTTAGCTTTGATGTAGGGAGACATAGCAACCATTGGGGGGTTTTGAGTAAAAGAATGACATTATGTTAGTTACATTTTAACAGGGTCCCTTTAGCCACCAATCATCCCACTTCTCAAAGAGAATGCTGTTATTGTCCTTCCCTGATTTTTAAAAATTTGCTATAGTCTTTCACTAAAGATTTGCTATAGAGTCTTTCACCAGAGAGAGAAAGTAAGAAAGCATCCTCCAGGGAAGATGACCATGCCATGGTCCCTTTCCCTCCATTCTCCTCTCAGGATTTTGGGCACACTCACACACGTACCCACTGTGTCCCTCGAGTCACCAAGTCCAGGACTCAAACCATGCAGCCAGCCACATGGGATCCAGCAGTATCGACCATCACACCACTGGCTGGCCCTATTACTTCCTTTCTATTCAAAAAGGAATTGAGACTCGAAGAGGCTAATTTACGATATGTTCCAGGTCACTGTCCATTAAGGAGTAAAGCCATGATTCAATCCAGGCCACTAAGTATCAGTTTATAAAATTGAGCAAACAGATTTGTTATTAAGGAACGGAATGAGGCTGGGGGATTATGTGTATTGACAGAGAGCACTGCCTCCCAGACTTGTTCTCCATTCTCTTCTCTGTTTGGCAACAAATGCTAAGATGCTTAGCACTGAACAGTACAATATTAATCTCATCTTTTCTCATTGAGGCTTCTCATCTTTCTAAAAGACGACATTTGTAAAATTGTGAGCACAGTAAACGTAAGGTCATAGAGCATGACTCTTAAAAAGGCAGTTTCATGGCCTGTAAAACATAATCATGGTTTGTCAAGTCAGCAAATCTCCCCCCTTCGGCCCTCTAACAGATACTAATGCCTTTTTTGGAGAGAGCATGTTTTTATTATTTTACTTTTCAAAGCTGTTGATGGGGGAAAGCTATTTATTTTTTACACAGAGGACCCTGCATGGCAGCCTTAACCACTTGAGACTGATTAGAGAATTTTACTCAATAGTTTTTCTTTCTTTCTTTTTTTCTTCTAGCTCCTCTGTTGGGAAGACAGGCCACTGACCAATGAATTGTAATAACAGTTGGAAGTTGGTAAATTCCACAGAATAATATAAAGAAAGTCCAACTTTTCTAATAATTAAATGATAACTTTAGTAAAAAATTATTTCTGGGATCTTTTCTGCATTGCATTGGTCTGTTTGAGAAAAATCATCTGGTAGTATAATTAATGCAGAAATAATGATATTCCCCCTTTAAAAATGGCACATAAGCAATGCTGTATTTGACGGTGTACTGGAAATGGAAGCCTACTTTTTGGACTCAATTTATATACATCTAAACATTATTTGTATCTATTATTGAAACTTGGATACTGAGAGTTTGGGTTGGAGCAATAAGATAGTGTGAACTCCAACTCCCTCCATTGCCAAAATACCCATTTAGATGAGGCTTATGACAATGTGGTCTATGCCAGTGTGACCTGTTCTCTAGTCACAGCTAATTGCCAAGCACCCTCACACACAGAATTTCATTTTGAGGATTTTTTTTTTTGAGAGTTTTTTGTTTGTTTGTTTGTTTTTTTGCTATAGGGTGTGTGCGCTCACCAGAAAGGCAAAGAGACATTGAGGTAGAAAACGAGAAATCACTCCCCAGGGGGGATGGTCACACCACAATCCCTTCTCCATTCTCTTCTTGGGATCTTAGGCATGCATGCACACATGCCCAGAGTGAGTTTAAGTCACTGGGTCCAGGACTCAAACCACGGTCGACTACAACATAGACCATTACACCAATTGCTGGTTCCTATTTTGACCTTTATAATGAGTGCATGGAGTGGCATAACTCTCCCTCTCTTACAGGCAGGGAAACAGGCTCATAGAAATAAGCAATTCATCCAAGGATGCTTAGCGCATAGGGGTGGAATTCAGAGGTCAACTCAGATCCTCTATCTAAAAGCCAAGAACTCTGGGTACCCCATACTGCTGACATGGTGCTTCTATAGTTCTGATTTAGCAAAGCGAAATCCCACAATTCCTTGTGGTCCTTCTCAGGCATCTTTTGGTTGTGAGGAAATGGAAGCCTACTTTGTATACTAAATGACCAAGCACCAGCTATTTGATAGGCTGCCCAACATGTCTGGAATATCGTTGAGGGTTCAACCCCACCCTGGGGAGACTAATAGTAAATTTTAAAAGTCTCAGCTCATAATCCAACTATAAAGATTTTGTATCAACCTTTTTTTTTTTTCTTTAAATAGAGCTATAATCAGTTTCATGAAATACCCTATGGAGATTTAAAACGTATTCAGGACCAAAATGTTTATTTTCCACTATCTATTATATCCTAGCCTTTGAAAACCACAATGCACTCAGCATTTTAAAAACCCTGGAAATCAGGACTAGCCCCATAGCACAGTGGTTATGAACTATTTAGAGGAAACAAGATCCTACATGGCTGATTGCAGTTAAAATGCTGGCCCTTGGAGCTTGAAAAACACTGGGTGTATTTACATGTCTATCCAGAAACCTGATGGAAAGAGCAATGGAGGAAAAGGGATTTGGGCATGATCAGACTCCCCTGGGGTGTGTTGGAGGAAGGTTGCCTTATCTTATTCTTTCTCTGGTGCACACATGCACCCTCAGGAATTAAAAAAAAACAGGCCACTGACCAATGAATTGTAATAACAGTTGGAAGTTGGTAAATTCCACAGAATAATATAAAGAAAGTCCAACTTTTCTAATAATTAAATGATAACTTTAGTAAAAAATTATTTCTGGGATCTTTTCTGCATTGCATTGGTCTGTTTGAGAAAAATCATCTGGTAGTATAATTAATGCAGAAATAATGATATTCCCCCTTTAAAAATGGCACATAAGCAATGCTGTATTTGACGGTGTACTGGAAATGGAAGCCTACTTTTTGGACTCAATTTATATACATCTAAACATTATTTGTATCTATTATTGAAACTTGGATACTGAGAGTTTGGGTTGGAGCAATAAGATAGTGTGAACTCCAACTCCCTCCATTGCCAAAATACCCATTTAGATGAGGCTTATGACAATGTGGTCTATGCCAGTGTGACCTGTTCTCTAGTCACAGCTAATTGCCAAGCACCCTCACACACAGAATTTCATTTTGAGGATTTTTTTTTTTGAGAGTTTTTTGTTTGTTTGTTTGTTTTTTTGCTATAGGGTGTGTGCGCTCACCAGAAAGGCAAAGAGACATTGAGGTAGAAAATGAGAAATCACTCCCCAGGGGGGATGGTCACACCACAATCCCTTCTCCATTCTCTTCTTGGGATCTTAGGCATGCATGCACACATGCCCAGAGTGAGTTTAAGTCACTGGGTCCAGGACTCAAACCACGGTCGACTACAACATAGACCATTACACCAATTGCTGGTTCCTATTTTGACCTTTATAATGAGTGCATGGAGTGGCATAACTCTCCCTCTCTTACAGGCAGGGAAACAGGCTCATAGAAATAAGCAATTCATCCAAGGATGCTTAGCGCATAGGGGTGGAATTCAGAGGTCAACTCAGATCCTCTATCTAAAAGCCAAGAACTCTGGGTACCCCATACTGCTGACATGGTGCTTCTATAGTTCTGATTTAGCAAAGCGAAATCCCACAATTCCTTGTGGTCCTTCTCAGGCATCTTTTGGTTGTGAGGAAATGGAAGCCTACTTTGTATACTAAATGACCAAGCACCAGCTATTTGATAGGCTGCCCAACATGTCTGGAATATCGTTGAGGGTTCAACCCCACCCTGGGGAGACTAATAGTAAATTTTAAAAGTCTCAGCTCATAATCCAACTATAAAGATTTTGTATCAACCTTTTTTTTTTTTCTTTAAATAGAGCTATAATCAGTTTCATGAAATACCCTATGGAGATTTAAAACGTATTCAGGACCAAAATGTTTATTTTCCACTATCTATTATATCCTAGCCTTTGAAAACCACAATGCACTCAGCATTTTAAAAACCCTGGAAATCAGGACTAGCCCCATAGCACAGTGGTTATGAACTATTTAGAGGAAACAAGATCCTACATGGCTGATTGCAGTTAAAATGCTGGCCCTTGGAGCTTGAAAAACACTGGGTGTATTTACATGTCTATCCAGAAACCTGATGGAAAGAGCAATGGAGGAAAAGGGATTTGGGCATGATCAGACTCCCCTGGGGTGTGTTGGAGGAAGGTTGCCTTATCTTATTCTTTCTCTGGTGCACACATGCACCCTCAGGAATTAAAAAAAATAATTCTGGAAATTCTGTAGAAACAAAAATCAAAACACTAATTTTACTTGGCATGCAATTTCCTAATTTTACGTGAGCACAAATCTGTTTGTCTGGGTAGTCTCTATTAACACCTGGGGGGGGGTGGTTAAAGTGCTGGACTCCCACATGGCTGATCACAGTTCAAGTCCTGGACCTGGTGACTCACTTTCTTATTCTCCCTTTCTCTCTCTGTCTCTCTCTCCTCAAATTGAATAATAATAATAAATAAATAAAATTAAATAATTATTTAAAAAAGAAGAAAAAACATCTTGGGAAACTCTTGTTCCACAGAACACACTTAGAAAACTCTACAGAGACTCTCCCTAAAATAGAAGCTCCTTTAGAAGAGTGTTTTATGTTTCTTTAATTTATTGTAGTGCTTACATTTTTTTTAAAAAAAGAGAATTTGCCCTCTTTTTTTAAAAAATTTTTTTGGAGAGATTTTCACTGTAGGGCGCGTGCGCTCGCCAGACAGACAGAGAGAGACATAGAGACAGAAAGCGAGAAATCACCCCCCAGGG
>NW_006159479.1:1647630-1648076 GCF_000334495.1 Tupaia belangeri chinensis | reverse complement strand
GCCCCCGCGCCCGGCGTAAGTTTTAAGCCACCGGGTCCGCGGTTGACTACGTGGGAGTCCAGTGACATAGCCATTACGCTAACTGCTAGTTCCCTGCCCTCTTTTTAAAAAGATTTTATTTAACTTTATTTATTTATTTATTTATTTATTTATTTATTTATTTATTTATTTATTTAAATTTGACCAGAGAGGAATAGAGTGAGAGAGAGAGAGGAAGTGTGAAAGCAAGATGCCAGGTCTGGGATTTGAACAACAGTTGACCATGTGGGAGTCCAGCGTCCCTAATCACCATGCCACTTGCTGGCCCCCAGATTAGTACTTATCTTTAAGAAAGCACCTGTCAGATAGAAAATGGTTACTAAAATTCGTTTGAATAAATATATAGATCCTTCTCCTTAATTTTTTCTAGTCTTATTTATTTATTTTTTTGTTTATTCCGACAGAAA
>NW_006159479.1:1622741-1647003 GCF_000334495.1 Tupaia belangeri chinensis | reverse complement strand
TTTATTTAACTTTATTTATTTATTTATTTATTTATTTATTTATTTATTTATTTAAATTTGACCAGAGAGGAATAGAGTGAGAGAGAGAGAGGAAGTGTGAAAGCAAGATGCCAGGTCTGGGATTTGAACAACAGTTGACCATGTGGGAGTCCAGCGTCCCTAATCACCATGCCACTTGCTGGCCCCCAGATTAGTACTTATCTTTAAGAAAGCACCTGTCAGATAGAAAATGGTTACTAAAATTCTTTTTAATAAATATATAGATCCTTCTCCTTAATTTTTTCTAGTCTTATTTATTTATTTTTTTGTTTATTCCGCCAGAAAGAGAGATAGACAGAAAGAGACAGACATCCTTAATAGAATCCTCATGTCCGGGCCCTGCAGGCCCAGGGAGGCCCTGGGCTGCAAACTGGGAACCTTCCCATGTTGGCCCAGTATCACATATCCTTGCATTACTGCTGTGCCACCAGGTAGGCTCTCTCCTTAATTTTAGCCCTGTTCTAATGCTCTAGATGAGTCCTCCAGATGAAAAAATTCCATAATCATTTCATTTCAACTGAATATAGATCATACTGGTGCCAACCTCATTTATGCGAAACTCTCCATATCAAATGACCCTCCCCCAACTTTTTTCTATCTTGCTTATACTATTGAAGAATAAAGGTCATGGTTTCCTAGCTAAAGATAATACTCAAATACTAACTAAATATTTTTCACAGGGTAAGTCTATAAGGCACCCCAGCTTTTGGAAGAAAAATGAAAACTGATCATTCTGATACCCTGTACACACAAGCCAAGAATCTTTATATTGAAAACAGCTGCTGGACTGGCAATTTTTCAGGAGTCTTCCAAATGTTGGGTGCAGGGAAGACTCCATTGCAGCAGAACTTCCAAAGACAGGAAAATGGTTATATGTTTCCCCTTCCTTGAATGAGTGTTGTGAGAATTGAGAATGTTTTCAAAGAAAACAACGGAGACTGCACAATACTAAAATCTGGTTAATTCAATCTCATCAGTGATGGATCTTTTAAAATATCAATAGCATTTTAGAATTTTAGAGCAAAACAGCCCTTGGCGATCATTCAGCAGCGTCCCTTTGTTTGATAAATGAGCAAAGAGACTCAAAGTTAATTGAATGAATTTTCCCTGGTTATGTAGTTTGCACTGGCAGTGTAGGACTAAATTCAAGATCTTTAAGTTCTGAAATGTTTTCTCTACATCATGGTCTTTTTGAGAGGGGTCATGCTGACATGGCCCCCTATCAGAAAAGTGCTAAGGACGAGAATCTCAGGAGTATCACAGAAGGACCAGGGGACTATGTGGTCTCATCCCCTAATTTCCTCAGTGAGAAAATGCAGAAAGATCATATGCAGACAGCTGGGCTAATGACTTGGTGAATTCAGATTCTTTTAAGAGTAGCACTTTCTAATAGACCTTTCTGCATTGATGGAAATATCTAATGCAGTAGCTATTAAGCATTTGAGATGTAATTGGTGCAACCGAAGAACCAAGTGATCAACTTTAAGTTTAAATTGTTACACGTGGCTAGTGGCTATCATATTGGATAGCATAGCTTTAGAGAACTAATCTAGACATATTCATTCACTAGGGATGTTGTACTATCTTCTGTTAGGATTGGTCATTCAAAAACTACCAACATTGCACTGTATATGTTTTATAAATAGCAGAAGTTCAGTATAACAAAGTGAAGGGAAAAAATCATTTATATTTGTGATTATTCAAGTCACACTAAATTAAATGAAAGTCAAGTCATTGCAAATAGTTATTTGCTTCTAATATATCTATAATTTCTATTACCCTGATGGAGAACTAAAAACATGGGAATGGATAGTAGCTATAATCCTCCTGCATTTTTTATTGGTTTAACTATTCAGATGATCTATTACATGAATACTGTACTAATATTTATTTCCAAATATGGTAACCTCTAAATGACTTGTAAATTACAATCTGTTAACCCCTTTTCAGTTAAATAATTTCTTTCAGAGGCATATGTTAATCACAAATAGATTAAGAAAATCGGCCAATTAAATAAGCCAGGCAGTTTCGCTTTCTTCTGCCACATGTGGCCTCAGAAGCTAACTGAAACATCTCAACTTGCCCACCAGTGAGCTGAGTCCTGTATCCAATTAGTTGCAGCAAATTATTAGAAAAAGAGAAGCATTGTTGAACTGAGAGCTGCATGCGATATTTAGATTTACAAACCAATACAGTATAAAGGCTTCCTAAGAAGCTCACATGCCTCAGTCTAAAAGACTGGCTCCTTCAGATGATACCATTGGTTCCTGACATCAGTCTGCTATAGAGAAGTCAAGCAGTGGACATTCAGAGAACTGATTCAAAGGAGACTGCTTCCTCTGTGGCATGTTACTACTGAATGAGCTCAAAAGACCAATGTTCTTGTCTCAGACAATTAAGCTTTCTCATCCTGGTAAAGTCTGGCCTTGAAGACTTGTTTTTCAATGTCCATCTGCCAAGATAAAACAGAAAGTTTTAACCAGATAAAATGTGCCTATGTGAATATTCCTTCCCCCAGTCCACACATACTTTTTGGATGGCTAAATCACTTCTTAAAATATCTTTGATGTCCTTCGCACAAGCCGAGAGTGGCCTCTACTCATAGAACACTCTGTATGACACATGTGCAGGAGAAGGCACTGTTGAAAATCGGAATTTCAAGATCTGCCCTATTATCTAGTTTTGTCTAAGACTTTTTTTTTAATAATGGGGAGTTTTGGAAGCTGAGAATCATAAGGGAGGCTGCACACTTTATCTCTAGGGAATTTGTGGTAAAAACTGTCTCAGAAAGCACCATAACCACAGAGAAGATGAGACCAGATGAGTCTGATGGGCTCATGAACACAGAGAACTACTTATGGACGTTTTTTGGACACGCATGAAAGAGGCTAAAGCAAATTGTAACAAAGCTTCTAAAAGTTGAGACACTCTTTGATGTGCGTCATTAATTCAAGGACAACAGAGAGTCAACAGAAATTATTAAAAAGAAAATCTTTGTCACATTATGAACATTTTTTCATCAAAATCAAGATTCTTGCTAATAAAGTAAATAGTGATTTTTTTTTGATGGAAGTGGGACTTGTATTTTAAATCAGCAAAGGAATATAGATATCTGAAAATCAGTATGTCAAATTATTCAATCCAAACCTCAAGGTATTCAAGCTGGGAGTATTATTTTCTACAATCAAGTGACAGAGAAAATATAGATATGAGTCTTTTAGTGACTTGTGAATACATTGTTACTTCTAACAATCAAGCAGAAAATAATATCTTGGTTCAGTGTAATTCCACATGGTATATGCACTGACAAGCTGCTTTGAAATGTAATTACTTCTATAGAAATATAATCCTTTCACATTTTGTTTTGTTGACAAATAGACCAGGCAGACGCCAGAAAAGTGTCGATGGAATGCTTTTCTCAGAAGCATATGCTTCACTTTTGCCAGAAAAGAAGAAAAACCTTGATCAATGGGTCCGGGTGTATCATGAGACACTTAATCAGAAAGACATACAGATCTTTCTTTTCCATAATCATGAGACCTGAGATTTTCTCGAGGGATGTGTTCCAACATGAGAAAGAAAATACATAGTTCAAAAAGCCCATGTTTTCAATTTGCTGCCACATGGTTTAAATTATCTTTGTATTTATTAAGGGCGCTAAATAGGCAGCTTAATTTAGGGAGAGAGGTCATTCAAGTTGAGAAAAATCATGTTTAATCCCTTAGCTCACTACAGGTTGATTGTGCTTTTTAAATGCATGTAGCCTCAGCTAACGAAATTCCCCATGATAAGAAGGTCCCCTGTCTGCTTCTATATTTGTCGGCTGCCAATAACAATGGAAACTTGTTAAGCTCCTGGCTCCAGGCCCAGAGTCTCTGGGCATCTTCCAGAGTTAGGGATTTGTCAGTTACTTTCTCTTTACATTGTCAGTGTACTTGCCTTCAATTTGGGGGTCACTCTGTTCCTGGTATGCCATCCGTTTGTTACATAATTGCAGGGCATTAGAGCTTCTTCCAGTGCATATGTTTACCTTGGTGATCTCTCTGGATGGGAGTAAAGTTGGTATCTTATTCTATTACTGCATTGCTAACAGAAATACCTGAGACTGGATGATTTGTAAAGAAATAGAGGTTTATTCAGCTCACAGTTTGAAAGTCTGAGATCCCCGGACCAACTTCTGGTGAAGCTACATGGACGGCAGCTGTCCATAAGTCTGCCTGCTCTAGTCTCCTTTCTCCTCTGATAAACACATCCCTTATGACATTATTATACCCAAAGACCCAACCCTAGGACACCATGAAGGGATTACATTTTCACTTAACATCTTTACAATACATCTAAGTCTTAACATGTGGATTTATGGGGACATCTAAACTGCAGCAGTGGGTCTGTGGGGAACCATGGGGAAGACGTGATTAGATGTGGAGAGTTGAAAATTTGGACACTTACTGGGTATTTAATGATATTAGAGGATTCTGATTTTTTTATAATGGACTAGTCATTTTTTTATAAAGAATCCTTAATATTTTAGAAATTCAATAAGAAATAGTTCAGATTAAATTGTGAAATGTATATAATTTGTTTACAGTAGTATAAGAGTGAGAAGGAAGATAGAAATAAAATTGACTGTGAGTTAGTAATTGTTGAAGGAGATTGATGGGTACACAGGCATTCATTAGATTATGTTTATTTTTGTATATATAATTAAAATCTCCTTAGAAAAAAATTTTAAATGAAAGGGGGCCAGTAGGTGGTATAGTGGTTAAAGCATTGGACTCCCATATGGCTGACCATAGTTCGAGTCCTGGACCCAGCAGCTTGAAACTCATGCTGGGTGCACATGCATGCGTGCCCAAAATCCTGAGAGGAAAATAGAAGAGAAGGAATTGTTCCATGGCCATCTCCCTCCCCCCACCGAAGGGGCAGAGGTAGTGATTTCTAACTTTCTGTCTTTCTGTCTCTGGCAAGTACATGTGACTTATGCAAAAATCTCTTTAAAAAAAAAAAAAAAAAGAGGGGGCAAAATAAAAAGTGCCTGAGAAAACTATAAGATCCCTAAATAGTTTTCTCAGGCTACCAACAAATCCCAAAAGAATAGAGTGAGAGTTTAAGTATCCTTCAGGACTGTGGAGCATTTTTCAGCATCTATGAAACAGTACTTTACAGGGCTCCATTCTTTGCCCTGTGTTTTATAATGTTTTGTATTATATGGTTCTTTGCTCTATCAAAAATTGCTGGATTGGACCCATGCACTGAGAAACTCTTCTCCACATGCCTTATATAGATGGGGTTTAATCCCTCTCTCTTTGGGTCTCTGACTTGCACCAGGCCTTATGAGTCCCATTTTTCCCGAGCCAAAATGCCCTGAGTCACTTCTCCATGGCTTCCGAACACAGCACCAAAGGATTCAGCATGTGGGTCTGGCTCAAGATGTACACATGCATGTCTCTGATTTCCACCTATTTTTATTTTCAACAGAGCCTGTATGGCTAAACAATGGCAGGAAGTGTCTCTCTCGGTGACCCCACAGCAACCTTCCTTCCTCCTGGTCCCCTGCTGTGGCTGTGGTTGTCTCATTCCCTTCTGTGTGCTAAAAGCGGTCCCTTTCATAATCTCCCAGACTCTGGCCCAAGTCTTTTCTCTGACCTGCAGTTATTTTGACTACTGGAGTATGTGCCACATTTTTAAGCAAGCTGAGCAGTATCAGGTAAAGATTAGCTGGTGACGGCTCCAGGCATAGGCCTTTTGGTTCCCTGTTCATCCGTTCGTCCTTCCTTCCTTCTTCTCTCTTCCTTCTTTCTTTCTTTCTTTCTTTCTTTCTTTCTTTCTTTCTTTCTTTCTTTCTTTCTTTTTTTCTTTCTTTCTCTCTCTCTCTCTCTCTCTCTTTCTTCTTTCTAGAGAAACTTTGGCTATAGGGCGTGTGCTCACTGGAGAGGTACAGAAACAGAGAGACAAAAAGCAAGAAATCACCCCCCAGAGGGGTTGGCCACACCACAATCCCTTCTCCTTCATTCTCCTCTCAGGATTTGGAGCACATATGCACATGTGACCGGCGTGAGTTTCAAGTCACCAGTCCTGGACTTGAACTGTGGTGGACTACGTGGGAGTCCAGCAACAAAACCATTACACCATCTGCAGATCCCAGGGTCCCTTGTTCTCAATTCAAAGGCATGAGGCACTCTGCTGCCTTTGGAAAGCAGATGTTAGCCCTCATCTAAGACAGTGTATATCATGGGCTCTGGATATTTGCATCCAAGCTCCTAGGACGTGCTCTGAAGCCGCAGGTGCAATATGTTTTTCCTTGAACCACAACGAGCAGAGGTTCTTGAGGAAGAAGAGAAGCATATTATGAGACATGTTATGTCATGTCATTAAAGATCAAGAGACCAAAAAGGCAGAACAATCCTGTACAGAGGACAAGGAGAATGAGGAAACACTCATTTCCTTCTGCACCTGAGTCTCAAGTGCCCAAGAATCTATTATATTTGACATCATACTTTTCCCTAATTGTTGAATGGAGCATTAGGTTAAACATGAAGAGGACTTACCTGGCAGTAATGAAACCTGAGTTCTTTACTCAGCCCTGCCACTCACCAGCCATCTAACATGGGGTGGACTTTTAGTTCATTTATTTATTTAGTATCAAGTATCTACTATGAGTCAAGCATATTATTGGGCCCTGCAGGAATAACTCATAGATAAGAAATGGACTCTATTTTTAAGACACCTATGGGGAAGCAGAACCATAAATAACATTGACGATAACACGTATTATAAGATTTATGGTATAAGGTGCTAGGGTCTCCAAAAGGAAGGGCTTGTTCTACTTGGTACATGGATGGAAGATCAACAAAGGCTCAGCATGCCTCAGCTTTGCTGTGTTACCATAACAAAGATAGAGTAGAGCGTCTTAAAATCACTCTTTTTCTAGAACTATATGGTTCTCCAACTTTATATTATTGGGGGACCACGGTATGGGAATGTTGGCTATTTGCCTATAGTCCTGCAAACAGTAACAAGGTCAAGGCTGGGGCAGGGGTTTTGTGACTCCTAATTCAGGGCTCTTTGAATCATGCACTAACTCAGTCCCAGTGCTGAGTGGCCTTATACAGATAATTAATTCGAATATGTCTGCTTAGCTCATACAAAACAGGACTTGAAAGCTCACCAGTAGTTCTCGACTTGAACCTAATTTTTGAACGAAGGGAAAGAACTGTTCTGCAAACTCTCCATTTTCTTTGCAGCACATGAGGAGCACAGGGCTCTTTGCAGAAGTCCCTTATGGTAAAAACAAAACAAAACATAGTGCTCAGTCCAATAAACTTGCAGTCAACCCTAGCCCAGAAGCAAAATCCCATGCAGAGAATACAATCCCTTGTTCCTCACAAATACAAAAGGGTTTTTTTATTTGTGAGTAGAGCTTTCAGCTGTGCGAATAGACCATTGTTCATTAGGCGACTTGTTGTAAATTCTACTTAAAACTTGTTTTTTTCCACTGAAACCCTACATTTTTTCTTTGTGTACCTATCAATAGTAAAGTTCCAAAAGCAGGAAGAAAATGTAGAGAATGATGGCGGCAGGAAGAGAGAGAGAGAGAGAAAATGCACTCAAGTTCAAATGAACCTGTAGCCAGTGACATCTGCACTTACCCTACTCCAGTTTGGACAGACTATAAAAATGCCACATTTAAGAGTTTAATGAACCTTGATTTCTTGTCAGATTAGCAAACTTTTCACTATCTGACTGTAAAGAATCTAATACTTAAATCTCAAAGGCTCAGTTAAGAGGAAAAAAGAAGCAATTACACAACTCTGAGTTACTCACCTTCTGAATCCCAAAACCTCAGTTGGAAGAGGCAGGGAATTGCTAATTGAGCCATGAAATTTCTTCACCCAGTTTTAGCTAAGCACAGGGCTGTCCAGGTAACGGCTTCATTTTCTATCATCTCTCGCGCTAGGTGAAATCAGGGATTAGGTCCTGATCTATGGGATGCAATTTGTAATGACATGTAATACTTTTGTCTCTTACCCTTCAGATAATAGGGTATATTCTTCCCAGGTCATTTCCCTCTTCCCAGTATATAAAATAATGAGAACAGGAGTAGTCACTTTGGACCCAGAAATGGAAGCCACATATTGAGAATGTTGGTGTGTCCCTTACAGCCACTTATGTCTGAGCAGTAAAGTGAGAGAGAAATCCCAGCTTGGCAGCTTGAAAAACACACTGGGCATGTGTGAGTGTGCCCAGAATCCTTACAGGTGCGAGAAAGAGAAGAAGAAAGGATTGTGGGCATGACCAAGCCTCATCAAGGGATTCTCTCTCTCTCTCTCTCTCTCTCTCTCTCTCTCTCTCTCTCACACACACACACACACACACACATCTGCCCTTTGGCATTAAAAAAAGATACTAGCTCTTTATATGTTGTAATTATTTCCATTTTGTGAATGTGGACAGTACCAAGTGTAGTGCCATAGGTACAAACAATGTTCGGTTAAACCACAGCATTTTTATAACAATTTAAACATGACAAGCTGTATTTATTGCATCCAACCAAACAGATATTCTCACTTCCAGACATGCCTTGATAGGCCCTTTGGAGAGCTGTAGTTCAGGGCGGCTCCTCTTACAATGACTCACTCATCTTTTCTCTGTCATCATCTCTACCTGGTTTTAAGGCCACTGTCTTCTGCAAGCAATCTGTGATAAGTGTTGCTCAGGATGAAGTAATGTGCCACAAGTTTTTGCCACAAAGATAGGTAAGTACTTTAAAAATATCTGTCTCTTTGGTATTTTGGGATACAGACAGTGTGTCTAATAAAGCATTTCCTCAATGCTGCCTGGGCATTGAAATTACCATTTGAAATATTTAGTGACCCAATACTCATCCAGACTGCTAAGTCACGTGTGTGTGTGTGTGTGTGTGTGTGTGTGTGTGTGTGTGTATAGGGAGAGCATATTCATTCTTATCAAGTCCCCCATTATTTATGTATGTGCAAGTTTGAGAACTACTACTCTAGACTCATATTCCCATTCCTAAGATAAGTAAAGAGGCCTCTACAAAATCGATACTTGTCTTCTCAGTGCAGAACTGAATATCAGAGTAGTAGTCAATAAAAGCTCACAAAATGAATAAAAAGATGCATGGCAATTCTCAAGATTTCTGAGCCATCTCTAATCAGTAATTGACCATGCAAAACCACAGAAGTGGTGCTTATGTCACTTTAACTCTAAACCAATGGCTTTCAACTTCGGTATGCCCAAGGATCACCTACAGAGCTTTTTCAAAACTGTATATCTGGGAACCAGCAGATGGCATAATGGCTATGTTGCTGGACTCCCATGTAGTCAACTGTGGTTCGAGTCCCAGAACCGGTGGCTTAAATTCACGCTGGGCACGTGTGTGAGCCCAAGATCCCGAGAGGAGAATGGAGGAGACGGGATTGCAGCTTGGCTGGGGGGTGGGGGTGATTTCTCGCTTTCTATCTCTCTGTCTCTCTCTGTCTTTCTGGCAAGCGCACATGCCCTATAGCAAAAACCTCTTTAAAAAATCCAAAAAACTGTATATCCCTGGGCCCACCTCCAGAGGGCCTTACTGAAGAGGTAAAGTGAAGGTTCGCAATCCATTTGGATCAGCACTCTGGATGATTCTCTTTGAAGAAACGTCTTTTGAGAAACACTTTATCCAAATTGTGGGTACAAGATGTTATGCCATAGTTAATTTTAAAGGAGCTCTATCAATTAAAATAGATGATTGGCTTTAATACACACAATCACATGAATAATTAAAATTTTGTCCACAATTTTACCAAGAGTAAAGGACCTGAGAAGCTAGCCCAGTTGATGTTACAACTTCTACTTTGGAGGTACTAGTGGATGCTTATCCCTCTATCACTTACTGTAGAGCCCTGTCACTGGGGTGGTCTTCAAGTCTAGAGACATTGAAAGAATGTAAGTCAAATCATGTAGTTCTAGTAAGAACAATTTATTAACTAGAGATAACTACAAAATAACTTTTCTTTTTGTAAAGTATATATATGAGAGGGCTTCAAAGAGTTCATGAAAAATGTGTATTTTGAAAAAACTATGCATGGACTTAAATATTTTTGCACCAAAATATGCTCATACTTTAATTCGATTTTTCCAGACTTTTTAAAGTCCTCTTATAGGTATTCCCTCCCCTATTCATAAAGCAGGCTGAAGATAAGAAAACATTGGTGCAATATGATGAGAGATTATTCTGGGTCAAACCTGACTAACACTGGATCAAAAATCAAAACAGTGGGGGCTGTCAGGTGGCGTGGTGGTTAAAGGCACTGGAGAGGGGACCAGCAGTTGGCGTAATGGCTATGTTGCTGGACTCCCATGCAGTCGACTGCAGTTCGAGTCCCAAACCAGGTGGCTTAAACTCATGCCGGGTGCGTGTGCATGCATACCCAAGATCCCGAGAGGTGAGTGAAGGAGAAGGGATTGTGGCATGGCCATCCCCCCTGGGGGGTGATTTCTCGCTTTCTATCTCTCTGTCTCTCTCTGTCTTTCTGGCTAGTGCACGCACCCTATAGCAAAAAACCTCTCCAAAAAAAGAAAAAAAAAAGGCACTGGACTCCCACATGGCTGACCACAGTTCAAGTCAGGAAACTGGCAGTTTGCTTTCTCACTTTCCCTCTTCTCTCTCTCTCTTTCTGGTCAAATTGAAAATGATAATGATAAATAAAGTTAAATAAAATAATTTAAAATAAAAAATTAAGACAGCAATTTTTAAAAAGCTGACTTCAAAATAATAGGAATTCAAAATAGAAATTAGTGTTATAAGATAGAGTCAATGTTTAAATGTTATATTGTCATTGGATTCAGATTTCCTTTTGCACTTCTGCTTGACAATTTTATAAACTTCTCAATGAAAATCATACTCTTTTTAGTATTCTTCTTTGCTGTCCTTTGGCATGAAAAGTAGAAAATTCTTTTATGCTACAGGAAAATAAGCTATAGAACCTGATCTCAGGTCTCTGCCACAGGTTTATAGACCACACACAAGGGGCTGTTGGTGTCAACACTCCGCAGACCACCTCTCACCATGTCCCTGAGTGTCGTTCACAAGGGTCATCCTGTAGGAGTGAAAGAAGCTTGACAACCATCTGAATACACTAACAGGACCAAGGACCCCAGAGGTGCATAGCCATGGTCAAATGTGTGCACCGTGTGTCTCATGCTTGCATGAGGTTTCTTTTAAAAGTGTTAGGGAACTGCTCAACCAGGATCAAAACAGTAACATTTCTAGTAGATAGTCCCAAGTTTTCAGCTTTTGCTGAATCTCCCATTGAATTTTATGCGCTAGACAACTTGTACCTCAAAGCCGGAGTGACATCATGGAAAAAAATACTCCTCAACCAAAATTGCTGAGATTGGCGCCATGATTTGTAATCCTGACGGAGAAAGCCACAGTCTCTTTTCATTGTCGTCTTTGTTCAGTCGTCTGTCTGCCTGCCTACCATTTCTACCTTCTCTCCACTCTGCCGCTTCCCACCCCCACAGCCCACTCCTGGGCCCACTCATCACTGTGCGGTAGGCAGCCAGAGGGGTTACACTTTGTCCCTTCCTCTACTTTCCTCTCATAACACTAAGCCCATCCTCCCACACATACCACAAAACCAAAGGAATGGTATGAAAGCAGATGACACACAAGGCAGATGTGTGACCAGCTCAGACTTTAGAGCCAGACAGCCCTGAATTCCAGTACCGATGGGTCACTCAGTACTGTATGGCCTTGGACTGCTTATGTTAACTCCCTGAGCCTCAGTTTCCTCATCATCTTTGAGATTTCAGTGAGGCAATGCATTCAAGCATGGTTCTAGCAGGCTCTTAAGTCAAGGTCTCTAAGGTCTCAGTCAAATGGAGGAAATATGAAAGGACTTCAAAAAGTTTGTGGAAAAGTATATTGAAAGTATGAGTTTACTGGTGCAAAACATTTTTCCAATTCATGAATAGATTTTTCATAATATCCATTTTTGGAAAAGTGCTCATATTACCAACCATAAGAGTAGAAGTGATGATGGAGACTGGTCAAGGGTTTTAACATATAATCTCTCAGGCTTTCCACAAAGATAAGAACTCATAAAATCCTTAATCACTTGGAGATAGATGACAAACCAGTACTGGGTTAGTAGGGTTCTAGATACTTACAGGCATGACAGTCTGACAGAACAAAGCTGTTGATTTATTTGTAGCATTTTGATGTCTTCCATTTCAATGATGCTACTCTGATAAGTAAAATCATCATTTGGTTTATAACATTGTCTGTATATATGTGTGTAAAAGAGGGCAAAGATCAGTCAGCAGTCCTGGATTCTCGTGCAAGCCCCACGAGTCTCATCTGCCCTTTGGCTGGCTGAGGCGTCACCAATGACATCAGCCAGATGGCTGCCACCACTCACAACCCCTAGGCTGCTAAAGTTTAAAGGGCCCTTGCTTTCTCTTCCTTGGCCGCAGATGGAAACTTTGGAGTCTCTAGGGGTGGGGAATGTTGGGGGAGGATTCAGTCAAGAAAGGGAGTCGACACAGAGTGGAGGCAGTAGTGCCAGCTATTCATGTTTCTGTGACTTGCCATATAACAGTGTGGGCATTGTTTGAAGTCACATAGAAATTGTCCTACCCAGCCCTCAATCATATTAGCTGCCCAGTCATTTTTCCACATTAATCATTCAAACTGACGTGAGTAAATAATACCATATGTGGTCGTGATGACAGTTGTCTCCACAATGTATTCGTCTCAAGGTACTCATGGCTTTTACTAAAAAATAAAAAAAGTGTCAGTGAATGACTAGAGACAAATCTGCAGTCAGGATAGCTGGCTATCTTTATGAGGAGCAGTATAAAAACTAGAAACCTCATGCTGGGAGAGGCTGAAGTCAGGCAAGAGTGGTGAATACACTCTCAGTACAATGAGGCCTTATGACTTTGGTGAGACAGAAAAAACAATCTGTAACACTCAGAGTCCCCACCCACTGTTTATTTCACATGTCACTTGCGTTTTCATGCAGGACTGCAGCAATCTTTATTGAAATGGGACATAAACTTTGGACAAGCATATCCAGCCTTCCCACCTACCCTCTTTCTTTCTTTTTCCTCAAAATAGTGGGCCTAAATATAGGAAATCCAGAGAAGAAAAACAGTTCTAGCACTTGACAAGTTAGAAGGTGGTGGGGGCTGGGTCAAGGCAGGAGTACACAGAAACACACACGGACATACAGTGAGACATGTTCAGCCCATTCCAATTCCAGGTGAACAATATGTGTAAATAATTGAGAATATTTAGCCATCTGTGTTGGGGGCATAGTGCCTTTTGAAATGAGTAGTCTACAAGCTTAATAGATTAAGGTCAAAATTATCCTTCCTGGTGGATTTTTAGGGATTTGGTTGAGACAAAGCTTTGTGAAATGTTCCCAGATTTGACTATCAGAGCCACCTGAGAGCTTTTTTATAACCCTACCCCAGACCTGCTGAATCAGCATTGTATTGGAGGCCTTGGGACTCTTTTATAAGATCAACAGAATGTGGGGAAAGAGGGAGATGGTAGAGCAGCAGTAAAATACAATGCCCTGAAAGACTGACCCACATGGCAAGGAAGGCTCCAGATTCACATACAGAGACCTCCCTGAGTCTGTTGGGCACATACTTGCCCATGATCTGGGGCTGGCTAAAGCTTGAAGTGTACTGTGGCATCAGTACCTCATTGGGGGTGTCCTCTTCCCCCTTTCTCTTTCTCTCTTGCTTGTGGAAGAAAGAAAAAAAGAAACTCAAACAAACAGAAAAGAGCTAGAGAGCTGTCTTGGAGCTGGCCTGTAGAGTAACCACATCAGTTTTGCTGAGACTGTCCCTTAATCTGCAAGAGTTGACTGAGATAGGACTGAACTGAAGCCTAGCCAAGTTCCCCTGAGTCATAGCTACTGTCAAAAGAGAAAACCTTCTGAAGCATTAACACTACAGTGAGAACTATTAGTGTTTGCTCCCTCTAGAGTAATTTGAGGAGGAAAGAACAAGCTGCCATCTGCAGCAGTCAGTGGACATTCAGGCACTGAGTCATAGGGCAAAGGGGATATCATAGCCTTAAAGCATTTCAAAGCTGGAAGAGACCATCTGGTCTTCGCCTCTCCCTGATGAGAAGCCTACTCAACAACATGCCTGCTGGTTGGCCATGAATACATCCAAAGCCAGGAAGCTCACTACCTCCAGAGGAAGCCTGTTCCATTGTCTTATAGCACTTGGTAATTAAAACAAAAAAGGACCCAGCCTGGTGGTACAGTCAATAGCAATTGCAGTGTGGGAAGCCACATGGCAAACCATGGGTTAGGATCCCTGGTCTAGTCGATGTGAAACATGCCAGGCATGTGTACACATGTGCCCAGGATACTGAGGAACTGGACGACTGGGGAAAGGGAATCATGGTATGAGACCCTGTCAAGAGTCTCTCTCTCCCTTTCATTTTCTTTCTCTCTTCCTAGCATGTAAAGCTGTCTCAATCATGAATAAAACAGGTAAATAAACTTTGAAAGAGATAAACTATGACTTCTTTTAACTTCTCCCTTGTTTTTCCCATTGATACTTCAGAGAATTTGCCTAATTCTTCCTCTAAATATTTGAAATCCCTTATTAGATGCTCCAAATATTTTTTTCTCAAGTCAGACTGCCAGCACTACCCACCAACATTTTTATGACAGCCTTTGAGAGTTTGCTCATGGTCCCCAGGAGAGATAGAGCTTTTTAATTACAGTATTTAGGTCTCCTGTTCAATCAAACCAACACATGCATGAGATTTCTCTTGGCCATGACTGGCTTGCAAAGATAAGGAAGTCTCTGGGGACAGTCCAGGCATTGGCCATTGGATATATGAAAAAATGAGGTCTTATCCTCTATCTTCAGCACCACTGAGACACTTTAGGGAAGGAGGCTGAGGTTCTCTATGCTTTCTGTCATTGTAATTATAGTAAACACAAGGCATAGATCTCTCTTACTCTGAAGAGGGCTGTGGGTCTTTCTTACCAGAGAGCTGAAGGAATTGGACAGTGTTTCTAGGTCCTGGATTCCAACTCCTCAGAAGAGGTAAGTGGGGATGAGAGGCAGTGGCACAGTGTTAACCCCCCCCCCCCCTAGAGGTAAGTGGGAATGAGAGGCAGTGGCACAGTGTTAACCCACCCGGACTCCCATGGGAAAGGTCCTGGGTTTTCATCCCAGAACCTTCCCGAGCATTCCAGGACACCCCTGAACAAGGTGGGCATGTGCACGTGTTCTCATGATCCCTGCTGGCTGGGAGGGGGGTGGATCTCAACATGAGATTCTGTTGGGGGTGCCTGGTGTCTGTCTGTCTCTCTTGCATGGAAGAAATAAATAAAATTCTTATTTAAAAAGACTGAATAAATCAGTCTAGCAACTGCTTTCTTACTCCAGACTCTACAATAAGCATTTGTGGTTTTTTTGTTTGTTTTATTTATTTTTTTAAATTTTCATGGTTTATTTATTTATTATTTACTTTTTTATTTTTTGAGAGGTTTTTTTGCTATAGGGCGTGTGCACTCGCCAGACAGACAGAGAGAGACAGAGAGACAGAAAGAGAGAAATCATCCCCCAGGGGGGATGGCCACACTGCAATCCCTTCTCCTCCATTCTCCTCTCGGGATCTTGGGCACGCAGGCACACGTGTCCAGCGTGAGTTTTAAGCCACCGGGTCCAAGACATGAACCGCGGTCGACTACATGGGAGTCCAGCGACATAGCCATTACGCTAACTGCTTGTCTCTTGTTATTTACATTTAATCACTATACATCTTTACAGAGTAAACCATGTTTTTTTTTCCCCAGAGCAAGTCCAGTGCATATCAGTCACAACAAAGACCTTACATTATCATCAACAAATAACTTTTCATTTTTTGTCCACTGAAGGCATTTGTTTTTCTCCCTGTTCCTCACCCTTGCTCCCCCTATTACCCTTATTATTTCTAAGTGTATATTTCAAGTTCTCAATCTACTCTTTTAACTTCATTTTCTTCTCTTTATATTATTTTGTGCTAATTTCTAAATATTTTTCACTTCTCTATTTTTTCAGTAATTTCTTTTTTTAATTGTTATTTGGTTTCTTTAATATACAAAAGAAAAATAAGCCCTGTGATGTTCAAATTTTCTTTTAAAGAAAAATAAATACAAATAAATTGAAAATAGATTTTATCTCTCCACCTTCCCCAGTAAATTTTTGGTGTAAAAATGCTCAAACTTCCATGAGAATTATTTAATAAAGACTTCGAAGTCTTCTCACAGACAGGGTGCAAAGTATATGGGGTGATGAATTCCTAGTTCTGAAATTCACGGTGTCAAAATTATTGTCATTTAAAGTCATGTCTTGAAATTTTTCATTTGTATTTTAGGGCCTTCAATAGCAAAGCTTGAGTGCATCCAGCCCCTTCCCTGGTGTTCCTGGAGGCTTGCGTGCAGGGCACAGATGCTGGACAAGCTGTTTGCCTCTGAGCTGACACAGCTGCAGGACAAGACGGTGACTGGGAGTGAGGTTCAGATGAATAGTCACACCAGAAGTGAGCCACATCCCATGTTCCTGACACTGGTGTTCCTAGAAAAAAGGAAATAGAAAAGACCCCCTCGTTTCTTGCTTTTCCTCATTCTCCTGCCACAGAATAGTGCTGGGTACATGTGAATGTGAGTACCTGAAGGGGCTCACACAGCTGAATACACAGGAAGCGTCTGTTTGATGCTGAGCTTGTCACCTGGGAAACCTCTTTGGCTCTAGGGGCAGCAACTCCATTTGCCTGTTTACAAATATTACTTTGATCATCTGTAGCAAACTTCCTGCATTGGGTTTAGAACACAGGGGTCCCTTGTTCAGAAGAGAATTGGATATCAGAATCACTTGGGGAGATGCTTAAGAATATTCCTGCCTTAGGACCAGCAGATGGCATAATGGTTACATCGCTAGACTCCTTTGTAGTCAACTGCAGTTCGAGTCCCAGTCTTGGTGGCTTCAAACTCACACTGGGCATGTGTGCATACTTGCCCCAAATCCTGAGAGGAAAATGGAGAAGGGATTGTGGCATGTGCATTCCCCGAGGGGGTATCTAACTTTCCTTCTCTCTGTCCCTCTGTCTGGCAAGTGCACATGCCCTATGGCAAAAACCTAAAAACAAAGAAATACTCCTGTCTTGGGGGAAAGGGAGTGGGTTTACAAGTCTCTCAGCTCACTCTTCCTTCTTGAGAACCACTGGTTTAGATGGTACAACTAGCCACACCTAAATTCACGTGTTCCTCTTTTATGTCACAGCACACAATAAAAGTATCATCGCCACAGTTGGAAAAATTTTCAGTAAAGCCTCTATGACACCAGGTAGCAAAGACATGAAGGCTGCTGGGACTCCTTCCCTTGATCACATGCACCACTTTCTGTGTATTCACACTATCCTCTCAGTTCAGTCTCATCTCCAAGCTGGGAACTTGGCTGCTTAAGTGTTTTGAGTGTCCAATTCCATAGCTCTGTCCCTAGAGTAGGACCAAGGTGTTACCTCTAGCATTGTTTGATCCAAGGCTTCCCACCAACCCTTTCCCTTGTCTTGAGGTCTCATAAGCTCCTCTCCCTCCTGTCCAAGCATGGGAGCATGAGCTGGTGTGTTGCAAGGTGACAGAGATAGATGCTCTCTGGCAGATATTGTGAGCTGCCTGTACTGCATCTATCCCCTTTACTTTATCACTAATAAAGTCCTGGTTTTTATTTGGTGTTACACTCGGTAGCTATGTAACAAAGTTCTAGAGAGTGATATATAACCTATGGGTTTCTGGGGAAGTTTCTGCTTTTCTGATACAAAAGCTGCCATTTATGGTTTTCTGTAAATTTTTTTTTTTGGGCTTGGAAAAATGAAGTGTTCTCTGGTGGCACAGCAACCATTTTATAATCATGAGGCAAAAAGCTTGCAGATGAAGACCTATGGTAAAATAGAAACATGGAAAAAAACTGGGTCACTGATATCACTGTTATAGAGCCCTAGCCTGCTGAGTCTGGAACATCTAATTGTGCCAGATTTTTAACCTCCATTTAAACTAATATGGTCAGAGGTTTTGTTTCGTTTTGTTTTTAATTTATTTTAGGTCACTTCACTATTCAAAAATTTTTATCAAGTATTTACTTACTTTGTGCTAGATACTGCTCTAGGCAAAATGTAAACTACTTACTCTCACAGAACTTATATTCTAGTAGAGAAGAATAAAATAGTAAGTCATGTATGTAATGTATCAGATAATCATAAATGCTAATAAGAAAAAGCAGAAGAAAGTTATAGAAAATGTATATGGGGATGAAGGTGGAAAGAAGATTAACATATTTTTAGGTTTATTTATTTTTCTATAGGGGAGAAAGACTCAATAGGGTCTCCATGCCATGATGAATCCCCAGCTGCAGCCAACCTGAATGATGGGCATGTGTACACATTTGGCACTCAGCAAGGCCTCGGGATGTAAACCTAGGATGTTTCCATGTGGGTTCAGCATCTCAGAGTGTTGCATTACCACTATGCCACCAACTCTCACCCAGAATGTTACTATTTTAGACCATGTGGTCTGGAAAGTGTTCGTTGAGAAAATACTATTTTAATACAAACCAAAAGAAAGAGGGAGCTAGCCTTAAAATTGTATTGGAAAAGAATATTCCAGTAAAGATAATAAATGTGAAAGCCTTTATTATTGACAGTAAGAGGTTAACTGGTATGTTTAAGGAATAATGAAAAGACCAGAAAAGAGTAAAAGAAAAACAAAGTTGAGAATGATATAGAAAATGAGGAATGACAATACAGAGACTCCTGTCGTACATCCTAAAAACTTGGGCTTCTATTCTGGGTAAACTGGGAGTGCCACTGAAGAATTTGAACAGACGAGCGACTTGATCTGACTTACACTTCATGGGATTGCTCTGGCTGCCATGTTGAAGAGAAACTGAAGGTGAGCACAGGCAGAACAAGGAGGCCCATTCAGAAGTTATTGAAATACTCTATGGACAAATGATGTCAGCTGACTGGAGTGGTGGCAGGAAACAGTGAAGAGTAGTTGAGTTTTCAGAATAATGCAAGGAGAAAGCTTGAAGATTTACCGTTGGAGCAAACTGGGGCATATGTGGAGAGCCAAGGAAGGCTACGAGGCTCTGACTGAAGCAAATGGAAAAGCGAGTTGCATTACTGAATAAGAGAACGGCAAAGGAGCAGGTTTGGAGGGTTGATCAGGGCACTCGGAACAGTCCCAGCTGTGTATGTACAGATGATGAGTCTGCAGCATATGCCTCTGCCTCTCTGGACCTGAGCTTCTTTGCCTCCTTCCCAGAGGAATCTCCTCTTCCACGTTGACATCTCTGGCGCTGTTCTGTCCTTTGTGGTCAACTTAGTAAGAAATGGGCCAAGTGAACATTTCAGCAGTGTTTCCAATGAAAAGAGTAGAAAAGCTTCTGTTTGTTCAAGATATCCCAACAGGTCATGTTTCATTCCATTTTAAAAATCAGTACAAGAGGGGCCAGTAGATAGTATAATGGTTACGTTGCTGGTCTCCCATGAAGTCAACCACGGTTTGAGTCCTGGACCTGGTGGCTTAAAACTTCCCAGGTGCCTATGCATGTGCATGTGCCCAAAATCTTGAGAGAAGGATGGAGGAAAAAGGATTGCAGCATGGTGATTTCTCACTTTCTATCTTTCTGTCTCTCTTGGGGAGCACACGTGCATCTCTCTCTCTCAAAAAAAAAATCAGTATAGGAATTCCCTCATTTTTCATGGGAAAGAGCTGGCCCTTGAGAAGTGGTAGCCCCCAGCTGGCTTTGATGACTCCTTCTCTCATGTGCAATACCCTTTACAGTTATGAGCATCCTCATGGAGCTTTTATCTAGCTCCATTAGATTTTAACTAAATATCACAAATTCTCCCTCTTTTATAGAGGAAGCTGAGGCTCAGAAAATGCAGGCCACTCAAAGGAGTTCATCCAGTTAGAAATCAATACAGGCAGAATTTTAATTTCAATATTTGATTTTTAGTTCCAAAGTCGGTTTCTCACTTTCCATTGTGTGCTTTACCCTGTGTCCCCATGTGACCTGAATTAGACTGGATTCATTAAGCATCAATAAGACTTTCAAGAAGAAACCTTACATAACTCCTTATGTGTATTGGGTGTGGAGGAAGGATTGGGGTAACTTTATGTCAGCTATACCTTAGGGCTTCAGTTTCCCTGTAGCCCTGGCCTATAAATATGACTCACTTGTTTCAAAGGAATTTGGGTTGATGTACTGGATAAAGGGTAAATTAAATATGTGATCTGGTCTGGCCCCATAGCCTCGTGGTTAAGAGAGCTGGATTCTACCTGGCTAGCTGCAGTTTAAATTCTGGCCCTGTTGGCTTTGAAAAATATACTACACACATGTCCATGTGTACCCAAAATCCCAATAGGATGAAGAAATGGAAAAGGGATTGTGAAGTGAACACATTCCACTAGGGAATGCTTTCTCTCTGTCTGTCTCTATCTCTCTGGCGAGAACAGATAGTCTCTAGCAATCAAAACAAATATATGATGTAAAGAATTTCCTTCAGGGAACCAGTAGTTAGTGTAATGGCTATGTCGCTGGACTCCCACGTAGTCGACCGCGGTTCACGTCCCAGACCCGGTGGCTTAGAACTCACGCTGGGCGCGTGTGCATGCGTGCCCAAGATCCCGAGAGGAGAATGGAGGAGAAGGGATTGCAGCGTGGCCATCCCCCCGGGGGGTGATTTCTTGCTTTCTGTCTCTCTGTCTCTCTCTGCCTGTCTGGAGAGCGCACGCACCCTGTAGTGAAAAACCTCTCCAAAAAAAAGAGAAGAATTTCCTTCAAAAAGGGGCTGCTATGTTATATATCAGGAAGACTTATGGAACTCTTGGTGAGGAATTGTAAATTAAAGTTCTCCCCCATCATCTCTGCAGTTTTCTCCCATTTCCTTTTGACCAAAGCAGAACAAATAAAGCTTCCCTCCATTTTCTTCTCCTCCTTCCATCTTTCTACCAGCAAAGACATGTGGGAGAATTTAGTCAGATAACCTTGAAGGATTTTAGTTTTACTTGTCCGGTTTAGCCCTTGCCCAAAATATATTAATAGCTTTTAGTCTCTTATCACACTCTCTTGAAAAATGGAAAGCAGAGAGAGAAGAAACTTGGCAAAGTGTGGAAAAGGCAGGAAGCAAGGCTTTTGTTTCTGCCCCCTCCTAATCACTTCCCATCACATATTCCCCGTTGCACTCTTTTTCATCATTCCCAAAGGTCTTGAAGTACCACCTTTTCGGCAAAGCCCACACATAGCTTTGTAAAGCATCCTGCCTCTGGGTCCTTATAAACCCTTGGTTAAAAAGGTAACAAGAGGGAAAGATATGAAAAGACTTTCATCAAGAATATGGCTGCACCCAGGCCCTGTCAAACAGATTTTGTAAAGTGAGTTTTACCCAAATATAGTACAAATGTTTCAAAAACAATGAGCATTGAAATAACAAATGGCAGATGTTGGATTGTTTTGTGAGAAATGGAATTAGAAATGAGATGGGCATGGACCCGGCAAATGTAATTTGAGACAGAAATACTAAATGTTGGCTTTCAGCCCTTTTAGTACCCAAGACACTCCCTGGAATTGGGTTAGGAGCCATGCAATGCAAAACATTGCACCATCCAATGCTTTTAAGGCCACTGGAGGGAGTGAATTAATGTTTCTCCAAATTTAATTCACAACTACATGAATCCAAGGTTACGAGGATCATTTTGAATATGGTGTTACTGTTAATGCATTAATAACTATTAGTTTTGAGTCCAGTAGGTGGCATGGTGGTTAAGGTGCTAGATTCCCACATGGCCAACCATGGTCTGAGTCCTGACCCTGGTGGCATGCTCACTCTCTCTCTCTCTACCTCTCCCTCATGAGCACACAGGCCCTATAGCAAATTTTAAAATAATGTAATAATAATAAGTGACATTTTAAAAAGTTTTTAAAAAATTAGCTTGAATGTTGCCTTATGGATAGATTATTTCTTCTTTTCCTTTTCTTCCTTTCTCCTTCTCCTCCTTCTTTCTTTTTTCTCCTCTTTCTCTTTACTTGCCCTCACTCCCTCCCTCCCTCTCTTCATTCCTTCTTTCCTCCATTCCCCCCTTCCTTTCTCCTTCTTCTCCTCCTCTTTATTCTTTCTAAAACTTTGCTAGAAGGTACATGCACTCTCCAGAAGAATGAAAGAGAAAATGAGAAAGCATCCCCCATAAGATACCATAATCCGTTCTCCTCCAGTCCTCCTTTCAATATTCAAACTGCTGGGCCTGAGACTTGAACTGCACAGTTGGTCATGTGAGATGCAGCTCCCTTAATCACCACACCACCACTGGCCCAATGGATTACTTCTGTAGGAAAAATTTCAGGCTTCCTTTTTATCATCTCTAACATTGTCTCTCTGGGCAGAGTAATGCAGTGGGACACACAGTGGGCAGGGTCAGAAGACTCAGGTTGGTGTCTTTGCTCTGCTCCTCCCTCATCAACTAATCTTGGTCAACCTTTCCAAAATGCTTGTGTCTTTATTTGTAAAATGAAGAAACTGGGAAATAATTACTAAAAACACATCTGAAACATTCCATGGCCCTCACTTCTTCACTTGCCACTGTATCTGCATTTATTTATTGTGCTATGATTTTCTCTCTTTATAAAAAGAATAGACAAAAGCAAATAGAAGTAAAACCCTGTAACTGTTCAGTTTTGACTTGAGTGTCTTACATCAGGTGCTTAGATTTTTTTCAAGAAATTGTTATTAAGAGCAATAAAACTGCCTGCAGAATGTCATTATGGGTTTTCTTTTTCCTATCCAATGAGGTAACTTTTAAAAATATCTTATTGAACTACCAATTCATACATTTACAGACGCACAGATTAGCTAGGGTTACAACTGCAAAGTTGTGTGAATTGGCACCATATTTGCATCCTCTCTCGGTTGCCTGGGATTTGGAAATAATCTCGGCAAGGGAATATCACAATTTCCCTTAATATTTTGGGGTCCGCTGTCTCGTATTCAGTTGCTCTAGTAACTGACATCCACAGGCTCTGCCTCCCTCTTCCACTGACTGGACAATCCTAAATAAAGGGCTACTTTGCACCATTAAACTCGAAAACAAATTACAATTGGCAAGAATACCGGGCAGGTGGGTACCACCTTCCTTCACTTCATCTTCACCCCAAGGGAAAATGGGAAAATTCATGAGACAAGTTCTGTTATTTACTTGCTTAAGAACTTCCCTTCTGCCATTCCTTCCATATGGTTTATGTTTTCTTTCTGAATGGTGCTTTTACAGTACAAGACTGCCTTTGTTGAGAGACAGCAACAGGTGTGTTATGGGAAAGAAAGCTCGAGAGAGAATGGGAGAAAATGCACATCTGTGCGTGAGAACATGTAGGGCAGAGTGTAAGTTTTGTGTGTGCAGGTGTTTGTGTAGTCTAAGGCATGAAGACCCAATGTGCTCGGTGAATTCCTCAGGAGAATATTTTCACATCAAATTTAAGAGCCCTTGGCTGAGAAATCTATGCACCATCTGTGAATGCATCCCTTCCATAGAGACACTCTAAAATCACCTTTAATTCCTAAGATAGACAAAGTAAGTGCATTTTACCAAAGGAGTTGAGAAAATACAAGATCCACAGATGACCACAGCTTAGCAATACTCATTTTGTCTTTCTCCCTAAATAGTGTATTAGACAAAATGTAGGCTTCAGACTAGGCAGACTCAATTAGAAATTCAGCCTGGTATTCCTTAGTATGGGGACATGAGGTGATTTACTAAATTTCCTTGAGTCATGATTTCCTTATCCATCAATGCTGGCTAACAACATCCAACTCACAGTGTGATTGAGAGAATTCATTTGTAGAGTTGCCTCACCCAGTGCCTGATACACAATAGCCACTCAGTAAATGTTAGTTTTTGTCCCATAAATGTGATTCTCAGACCAGATTATCAGGGAGGGGGAAAATTCTTTCCATATGTTCAGGTAAATAATTGACAAGGTTCAAATTGCCTTCTAATTTGCCAACAGAGGTTTCCATCTCTTGTCCTTAGGCATGATGAAGTTGCTTAAGATGTTGCAGCTGCACATTTTGGCTTTGAGCTTGCCCTCTCTTTAGAGCCCTGAAGGATTGTGACTGCTTTTAAGACACAGAGACACTCTT
>NW_006159479.1:1604496-1622710 GCF_000334495.1 Tupaia belangeri chinensis | reverse complement strand
CTTCCAGTAGGCCTTGACCTCTGAACTGTTTTCGCAGGAATTATGTTGGCTGTGTCCAGCCTCTCAAACCTATCTGGACTGATTCCCACATGTCCAGTGGCACATGGGATGGACTGATGCTCAGCTATGCTCTATGGCAGTGAGACCACACACAACAAAAACCTCTTTGGGGAAATATAAAACCAAGACCGTTTGTTTCATCATCCTCACAAAGTAAAGAGCTCAACTAGACTCTGATGGAAAAGGAAGATTTGCTTTGTTTTTCAAAGGATATTATGGAAATATTGTGGAAAGAAAACTAGCTTAGGATTAAGAGGCAAGTTCAAATCCCACAACTACTGCTATCTTTGAAAAAAAAAAGGATATTCTCAAGTCTCTGTTTTCATTTTTTCCATTTATCTAGATGGTAATACTTAAAACATGGAGTCACTGTGAGAATTTGTCAGAAAAATCATACCTCGCCTTGTGTTAAGTAACTCATCATAAATATCAGCATGTTTCACAAAGTCCTGAAGTGTGCATGATTGAAAAAAAATCACCCAAGGCACACATTTGAACAATATACTTCTTGGCCTGCTGGCCATGATTAGTTGACTTCAAAGGAGAAACCACTCAGTGCTGACAATTAGAGGAACAAAGACATAGAGGTGGAAGCAAGCATCCTCCCTATTCTAAGAGACAGTAATTAGCAGCATTTCCTAATGTGAAAGGTAAATCAGCACCTTTGATTGGTTTCTTAGACTTACCTGTATGGGCTACCTTGGTGGACATTCTGGTTCAATTCTCTTTGCACACAGTATACCCCCATTCTGGCATGATTTTCAGTAATTCAGTCTGCAAGTCTGAATTATTACCCTTACCATACCCCTTCCTTATATGTAGAATTTCATATATAAAACAGATTGCAGTAATCATATGTACCACATGAAACAGGTTTGAAATCAATTTACATTGTGTCTTAAGCTGGGTTCCCTGGAAATGGATTCTGAGGCAAAGATTGACATGCAGAAGGCTTATTATGGACTGCCCTCCGAAGTAGTACTCAGAAGGAAATGAGGGAAGCAGGACTACACAGAATGAAAGTTGAACATCAATGTAGTTAGAAGAAAGACCTCAGCCAAATCCCATTGGGTATCCTGGAGCTGGGGCAAGACCATTCAAAGTTGTCCCCAGTGGAGACAAATGGGACCACTATGTCATACCCTACATCTATTAGTATTTGGGTATGTGATGTCCCCAAGGACAGGAAGTACTTTGGGCAAGGAAATCCCAATCAGTTAAGGGAAACGTTCAGATACAGATATAGCCATCAGCTGTCAACTCTCCTGGAAAAGGCAAAAATGAGTACCTGAGTCATAAATGGCAAATGTACATGATCCACTATGGATCTCTAAAGTCTATTAATGAAAACTCACCGAATTGCTCAGATCCACTTGCTTTTCCTACATGTCCCCAACCTACAAACAACTTATCCAGGATTCTGGTTGGTTTCAGTTCCCAAGAAAATTTCCCAATATTAACACAGCAGATGTTGTAATTGTTATGTCACTGGACTACCACATAATTGACAACAGTTTGAGTCCCAGACATGGTGGCTTGAAACTCAAGCTCGACACATGTGTGTACATGCCCAAGATCCCAAGAGGAGACTGGAGGAAAAAGGGCTGTGGTATGGCCATTCCCCCTTGGGGGAGATTTCTTGCTTTTCATCTCTCTGATGAGTACAAGTACCCTATAGCAAAAAAGTCTCTCTAAAAAAGAAAAAAAGAAAGAAAATGTCCCAATATAAGAAATATTAGTCAAGTGAACATGAGCCCCCAGTGATGCAATTGATCTTAAGGCTGCAAATGATACTCATGGTCTCCCTTCTTTACTATTTTTTATCCTTAACTATGACCTCCACTAATCTGGCTGGCTCACTGGTGCAGTGACCAAATCCTTATCTCTGAAAGTCTGCATCCCCGATCAGCAGGTGCTTCTCAGGCTGAGCCTACTGTACTTGTCCATTTATTGCCAAAATTACACAAGGTTCATTCCCAAAGATACCAGACCCAGTGGACCACCAGTATACAAGACTTATAATTGGGAACCAGCAGTTAGTGTAATGGCTATGTCTCTGAATTCCCACGTAGTCGACAGCGGTTTGCGTCCCGGACCTGGTGGCTTAAAACACGCCGGGCACGTGTGCGTGCATGCCCAAGATCCCAAGAGGAGAATGGAGGAGAAGGGATTGCGGCGTGACCATCCCCCCGGGGGGCGATTTCTCGCTTTCTGTCTCTATGTCTCTCTCTGTCTGGCGAGCGCATGCGCCCTGTAGAGAAAAACCTCTCAAAAAAAAAAAAAAAAGACTTATAATTATGTTTATCTGTTGTATAACAGGTCCCTACCTCCTCCTAGTAATCAGAGTCAATTATTTTGATTTGTATGGTGACCTCTCTCCTTGAGTTCTAGTCTTTTGGCATGATGAACCTAAAATTGCAGGGATGGAAGCACAAATTCCCCCAACTGGGTCACTAGGAATCATGATAAAGTAGGTTACACTTATGGTTATCCCTTAGTTCCTAGGATCATGTATTCTTTATAACTATGGGGTCATAACACCAATGTTGGTTTGTTTCCAAAGCATTGTAGTCTGGAGGACAATATTCTGTCTGTGAATGAGGATTAGCCTTTTTCCTCTTCTATTGGCTGGTAATAAGAGATTCACTCACCATGTGACTGCATGTGTGTGCTGAGAGACGGACACCAGTGCAAATGCTGGATGTCATGGGGATTGGTGTCACTTGGCAGTGCAATTTATTCGTGTACAATCACAGACTTCTACATTTCAATATATTGCTGCTGGGCCATGCAACCATATGACTTGGTAGACCTCACAGATTGGTAGTTCTGACCAGATGATCACTCAACTGTCCATGATTAGGGCCCAGTGGCATACTAGGAACTTTTCAAATGAAGCACAAATGGATAAATTGCACTCATTTTCTCAAACAAAAGGGTAGTATTTATTTACTTATTTTAAAGAAAGTTTATTTGGCTCATGAGCAAGAGAGACACAGAGAAAAAGAGTTAGAGAAACAATATCCCAAACAAAGTCTTCATGCCACAATCCACCTCCATTCCATCCAGCTCTGGATCATAGGCACACATGTATCCAGTGTGTTCAGGGAGGTCTCCAGGTGTGAAATCTTCATATGTGAGTCAGCCTCACAGCATTGTGTTACTACTGTGCCCCTGTCTAGCCCCATAAGAAGGTAGTGTTTTTTAATTTTTATTTTTTCATTCATTTATTTTAATTTGACCAGAGAGAGATACAGAGAGAGAGAGAAGGAAAGTGAGAAAGCAAGCCACCAGGACCAGGACTCAAACCATGGTTGGCCATGTGAGAGTGTCCAGTGCTTTAACCACCACGCCACCCACTGGTCCCCAAGAAGGTAGTGTTTTTAAAAACCATTATAACCATGTTTTTCAAACTTACGTGAGGATAAGTCTGAAAAGTCACCTGGGCTTCTCTTTAAAGCTCTAAATGCCCAGGCCCGTTAAATCAGAATGTCTAGGAGGTAAGACGTGGGAAAATACATGGTTAACAAGTGCCCAAGTTTCTTCTTTTAGGAAATTTAGGAAATCAAGGCCTCTGGTACAGCAGCAAAGTATTATAAATAGCCTGCAGACATCTTCACCCACACTAAGAGCACAGATGGTCCCCCTGCATGGGTGAATTAATTGGATATGCAGAAAGTAGTTATTAAACAGATCTCAATATTCATAGTAACTAAGGAAACTGATATCAGCAAAGGATGTTCTGTTTTGTTTTTGTTTGTCTTTGTTTGTATTACGGTTGTTAGATCAAGTCAGGTAGATAAACTAAAAGCCAGTGTGCTACAATATAATCACTCTTCAGGCAAGTTTATGAAAACTATATTGAGCAATATTAAGGAATTATTTTTTCCATTAGTTTAGGATCCTTAGAATTCTCTCTGGCTTTTTGTTTGTTTGTTTGTTTGTTTGGAGAGGTTTTTTGCTACAGGGCGCGTGCGCTCGCCAGACAGACAGAGACAGAGAGACAGAAAGCGAGAAATCACCCCCCAGGGGGGATGGCCACGCCACAATCCCTTCTCCTCCATTCTACTCTCAGGATCTTGGGCACACACGCACACATGCCTGGCGTGAGTTTTAAACCACTAGGTCCGGGACACGAACCGTGGTCGACTATTTGGGAGTCCATCTCTCTGGCTTTTGAGACCAGCAGTTGGTGTAATGCTATGTTATTGGACTCCCATGTAGTCGACCACGGTTCAAGTCCCAGACCTGGTGGCTTGTACTCATGCTGGGCACGTGTGCATGCATGTCCAAGATCCCGAGAAGAGAATGGAGAAGGAATTGTGGCATGGTTATCCCCCCAGGGGGTGATTTCTCACTTTCTGTCTCTCTGTCTCTCTCTGTCTTTCTGGTGAGCTCATGTGCCCTATAGCAAAAACCTCTCCAAAAGGAAAAATAAAAATTCTCTCTGGCTTTTTCTCCCCAATGAGAAATAATTCTGTAGAACATGCACTGAATGCTGGTCATTTTCTTTGTCATAAAAGGAGAGAGAAGTGTGACTTGACAGTAATAAATGAGTATATTACACAATTACTTAAATATGAGTCTTCAGCAAAAATGAAATGACTTGAGGCTTTTCAACAAATATCAGCTTTAAGCTCAGTAAATAATGGCTTGTGTCAAATCTGTTTATTAGCATGGGTAATTTGTTCTTCACTAGACATATTTTACACTTGAAGTAATGTTTTACTAGAACTACATAAAGCAATTGTGCAATTGATAATAAATATGTCACTACTGGTAAGTAATTAATTCATATGAAGTTAATTAAAACCACACTAGCATAGCCCAGAGTGTAGAAAAAGAATGTATAAATAAATAAAGTAGATATAGTCAAATAACAGATGGTGTAAAAAAAGCAGCAGTAAGATAAAAGAGGCATGGACTTGTGTGTGTGTGTGTGTGTGTGTGTGTGTGTAAGATCATATACATCAAATTCCTGTAGAACATCTGACACTGATCTTTTCAGGGAGATATTGAATTCATTTATGGCAGATGAGAAAACTGAGGCTCTGAAAGGTTAAGTGGCTTGCCCTATAACACACCATAAGTAAGTGATGGAACTGAGATTTAAATCTAAGTGTAGATGATCTTAGTGTCATGCTTTTCTTACCACTGTTTAATACAGTGATATATAAGTGTGGGTTTTAAGGTCAGATACACTTTATGTCCTGCATCACTCATCAACTATATGATCTTAGTAAAGCATCTTAATATCTCTTAGCCTTGATAATAACAGCATTTACTACATAGGATTGTTGTGAGAATTTAATGGGAAAATACATGCAAAGTGCCTAGCATAATGCCTGGTGCATATTAAGTACTAAGTTAAAAAATATGATATTTCTTTTTTTAGGAATTATTCATTTTATTTATTATTACTATTATTTTTAAATTTGCTATAGGGCACAGGCACTCACCCAAGAGAGACAGAGAGAGAGAGAGATAGTGAGAAAGTAAGCCACCGGGTCTGGGATTCGAACTGCAGTTGGTCATGTGGGAGTCCAGTGCCCTAACCACCATACCGCCTGCTGGCCAAGTAATATGATATTTCTAAGAAAGGCAGCACAGAGTAAATAATTAATCAATAGACCAAGTATGGCGCATCCTTTTCATATACAAGGGGGGGATTTCCAAAAGTTCATGGAAAATGTATGTTATAAAATATGGATTTCAATTTTTGCTCCAAAATAAATTTGTACTTTAATTCAATTTTATGACCTTTTTTGAAATGCCCTTGTACAGTAAGAAAGATACTATTTTTCTCTATACAGTTCAGGTAGATATGGGTTGAATTTAATCAAGCCTCTAATTAAATATAGACTAGATTTCTGAGACAGTCTTCCTGTCTTAAAAATTTATTATTTTTGAAAAATACATTTAACTCAATAATCATTATTTAAACACCCGTGTCAATTTCTTCCATTAAGTAGCTTACAACTTTAATTATTGAAATTAGGGTAGTGGCAAGGAGAAAAAAAGAAAGAGGAAGAAATGGGAAGCATCTTAAAGGAAAATAAAGAATACTTCAGACTAAAAGGACAACCTCTTCTTGCCTTTGAAGCAGAGAATATCTCCTGTTAAGGTACAAACTCTGCCTCAAAAACAAATGGCAAAGATGTCTATTAGTTTAACATAGTAAATGAAGAAGTAACACTTTATTTACATAGACTGGGCCAGGCAGAGATGCAAATGCATGAATATAAAAGAGAGCCTCCAGATATATTACAAAGCTATTATAATCAAAACAGCATGGCATTGGCACAAAAATAGACATGAGGACCAATGGAGCAGAGTAGGGACTCCAGAAATAAACCCTAAAACATACAGCCAACTCATCTTTGACAAAAGGTACCAGTCAATCCAGTGGGAAAAAGGAAAACCTCTTTAGCAAATGGTGCTGGAAAAACTGGATATCGAGACCAGCAGTTAGTGTAATGGCTATGTTGCTGGACTCCCATGTAGTTGGCCGTGGTTCATGTCCCAGATCCGGTGGCTTAAAATCTCATGCCCAGCGCATGTGCATGCGTGCCCACGATCCGAGAGGAGAATGGAGGAGAAGGGATTGTGGCATGGCCACCCCCCCTGGGGGGTGATTTCTTGCTTTCTGTCTTTCTGTCTCTCTCTGTCTGCGAGTGCACGTGGCCTATAGCCAAAACCTCTCAAAAAGAAACCTGGGTATCCACCTGAAGAAAGATGTATCTGAACCCCTACCTGTCACCATTAACAAAAATTGACTCAGAGTGGACCAAAGATCTAAACCTAAGACCACAAACTATAAAACTACTGGTGAAAAACACTGGGGAAACTGGGAGACATTGGAGTAGGCAAAGACTTCTTAAGCAAGACCCCCCCAAAGCATAGGCAATAATCCCCCAAATAGACAGGTGGGATTACATCACATTAAGAAGTTTCTGCACAGCAAATGGCATAGTAGTAGTGTAGACAACCCTCAGAATGGGAGAAAATTTTTGTTAATTGTGCCTCAGGTAAGGGACTGTTAACCAGAATACACAGGGAACACAAGCAGCTTACCTGGAAAAAAAATGATTAGCCAATTAAAAGATGGGAAAACTAAATGAATAAACAACTCTCTAAGGAAGACATATGAACAGCCAAAAAGCATATGAAAAAATGCTCAACATCCCTCATTATAAGGGAGATGCAGATCAAAACTACAGTGAGATACCACCTGATCCCAATCAAAATGGTGAAGATTAAAAAAACGAATAATGATAGTTCTGGAGGGGATGTTGTGAAAGGGGAACACTCCTACACTGTTGGTGGGAATGTAAATTGGTCCAGCCACTGTGGAGAATGATATGGAGGTTTCTCAAAGACCTTCAAATAGAACTACTATATGATCCAGCAATTCCATTCCTCGGTATCTACCCAAAGGACAGAAGAGCACTTAGTAAGAAAAGCGTTTGCATAACTATTTTCATTGCAGCATTATTCGTGATTGCTAAGACATGGAATCAACCCAAATGTCCACAGACAAATGAATGGACTGAAAAATTGTGGCACATATACTCCATGGAATACTATTCAGCCATAAAAAAACAACAAGGCTCTGGAATTTGATAGAAAGTGGATGAATATGGAATATTTATTGTTGAGTGAAGCAAGTCAGGCTATGAAAGAGAGACATTGTATGTCTCCACTTAACATAAACCAACTGTCCACACTCTGGTAGAGACAGAAAGACTGGAGAATATAAAGTATTAAAAATTGTAATGGACACTAGAGACAAAGTGGAAAGAGAGTGTGGGAGGGGAAGAGAATAGGAAATTTGGTGGGGGGGAAATGGAGAGGTAAGACACTTGTGGGATACAGGTAAAGATTTATTATCCATTGATGAGGACGTGCATGATGGTCTCAACTGGGCTAGACTGAGGTGTATATCATGCTGGGCAAAGTCTCTTCACAATCTATATGATGTATAGCAATTTAATGTATGAATAATAATAAAAACATTTTAAAAATTTTAAAAAGTGAACCTCCAGTCCTGGCTCATTAGAAATAAGAAATAGTTCCACAGAGCTGGAACGCTTATGGATGTGGGAGAAAGTGGGTGGGGAAAGGGCTGTGGTAAAACATTAGGCTATGTAGATTGGAAAGAATCAAGACACAAGGAAACTTGCATGCTCTTTATACTGTGTGTCCATGGTTTGTTGTTTTAACTGTCCATTAGAATCACAAAGGAAGCCTTTCAAAAAAATACTGATGGAGTATTACATCCAAAAATATCTACCTAAACTGTTTTGGCCCCACATTCCTATTAAAAATACAGAAAAATGGTCAAAATATATTTTAAAAACTGGTTGAAGGCATCCGAGAACTATGAATGGATTAAGAATTGGAGGGCCAAGATTCAAAAGAGTGGGAAAGCCAAGAGTAATGAGCTGATGATATTGGGGGAAACTTTTGCATTTAGGAGGATTGACTGACAGTTTTAAAATCAGTGTCTGAGAGATGAAGAAGTGGCAGAATTTTCCGTTTCATAGGACTGAAGATAAGGACATGGACTTCAGATCCTACCAAGGTAGAGTAGACATGGTAAATATTCATGAATTTCATTTAGGGGCTCAAAGATTTACACACTAGATTACTCGATCTGAAAGGCAAATTGAGACAGCTCAAGAGGAAGATACATGGACTTCTAAAACTGAATTTGCCAGCTAGAGAAAGGGGTTGTGCCAGGAGAATTTTAGAGTCATTGGAGGGTATTTCGCTTTCCAAGTGAGTAGCAGCACTGTGCTAATAAGGTCTTTAACACCTTGGCTCCCACCAGCAGCTGAGCATAAGCAGAACCAGGTGGGGTATGCCAGCAGTGGAGATGGCCAGGGAGCTTGGACAGAAAGAGAAAGTTCTCTTCCTCCTCGGTAGGAAGCAATGGACATTTGTTTTCTTTACTCTGTTGTTGTTTTCTCCATGTGTGTACTTACCCGTCAAATGAGGAAAATAAATGTCATTTTGAAAACAAAGTTGCATTCAATTTCTTTTTCCCCAGGTATTTATTCCTTGGCCATTTGTTTTTGTCTCTGAGCAATATGTAATGGTTTAGGCATTAGATGTAGCCCTGATTCTGGCAGCTGTCACCAGGAGGGAGCCTTCTCACATGCAGCAGAGGATGGCATTAGAGAGATGAGGTGGGGGGTAGGGAAAACGCCCATCAGGGAACGTCCTCCTTTGGCTTTGTTATCCATATGTTTTCTTTACTCTGGGAGCTAAAGAAGACCTTCCAAATATCTCTATTTTCCTTCTCCCTCAAAATACTCCCTGTTACTTTCCCCTCTTCCCAACTCAGGCTCTGACAGAGCAAATAGTGATAAGTGAACAAATGAAAAATGAAATAATTTATTAATCCCAGTAAGGAACTGAAAACTAAAAAAGGCAAGATGTCAGGTAAACTGAGGGGAGGACCTGACTTAAAACCACGACAAATGTGGGGCCCAGCAGTTAGTGTAATGGCTGTCGCTGAACTCCCCTGTAGCCGACTGTGGTTCAAGTCCCAGACTCGGTGGCTTAAACTCAAGCTGGGCGCATGTACATGCATACCAAGAGCCCTGAAAGGAGAATGGAAGAGAAGGGATTGCAGTGTGGCCATCCCCCCTGGGGGGTGATTTCTCACTTTCTATCTCTCTGTCTCTTGTCTTTCTGGTGAGCGCATGCGCCCTATAGCAAACACCTCTCCAAAAAAAAAGAAGAAAGAAAGAAACAAAGAAAGAAAGAAAAGAAGGAAAAAGAACCATGGCAAATGTGAGGCTTTCTGAACTAAATTTTGGATTCTGTATAAGGAGGGAGGGGGAAGAACTATGTCTGCGCCTGTAGAGCAGACTTCAGGGCTAAAGGCCTACCTGGGCACAGATGGAACAGCAAGAGAGTGGCCCATTTGCAGATAGGCTGCCCTGTCAAATTTGGTCCAATAAATTTCAAACTCTGATTAATCAGATTACTTTATCTGTCTTGGAGAGGATGTCCCTGGGTTGGAAGAGAGTCCTTTTATGGGATAGGGAAGGACACTCAGGAATGAAGGGTTGGAGGAAGGTCATTTTCCTCATCTCCTAGACCTCATCTCCCAACAATGACTCAACTCCCTTTTACAGTTCCCTATGACTGAATTCTTTAGCCCAAGAGGTTAACATACTTTTCTGAATCAAATCCTCATTTCAAAAAAAATGATTTTTTTCCAACAAAAATTCATAAATTATACTTTATCACATACATATAACTAGAAAATTACCAGAGTCCCTTCAGCTCCAAATATGGTTTCTATAAAAACATGCCATTAGCTATTAATTCTATCTACCTTTATTCAAAAGTAGGAAAAGTATCTCTTGCTATGATTGCATTTGATGAGAACTATTCATTACGAACAAGACAAAGCTTAAAATTAAAAAGGTCAAATTGAGTGTAATAGGTTACAGTTCTTTGGATTATTAAAGTTTTAATCAGAGCTCCCAAATGTTACATTTAATTAACAGCTCATGATTAAGTTTATGTTGGTAATTAATGGCAACTTTTAAATTAGTGTTTGTTACTTACATTTTGTATTACATTTATATTTATTAAGTCATTAAATATTTATGTTTATTGCACAATGCTCTCATAAATGTTCACAAGCATCCTAATTAACAATAAAGCACTGCTACAGCAAATTGTTCTTATGAATAATTTTTAAAGTTTATTTCTTCCATGAGACAGAGGAATCCCAGTGGAGTCTTCATGCCATCATCCACTCTCAGCCTAACTAGCCCAGAACATGGCACGTGCTCTTATGCCCAGTGTGTACAAGGAGAACTCTGGACATGAATCTATGTGGGTTCCATGTGGGTCAAGCATTAAAGAGTTACATGTTACTACTGTCCCACTGGCTGGCCCTTGTGAGAATATTTAGATGTTTTCAATATTGCATTATTTTGCAATTTTTTTTTGTCTAATGTTTGCACATTGTGTTTGCTAGATAAGCAGGTGCAAATAGAGATGTACTTTACGTACTGTAATTGAACAGAAGTTATTTTTACCTTCCATTGAATGGGATTGATTAACTCACAAGAAACACTGATTATCTCAAAGGGAGAAATTTTTTCTAATTATTCTTGGGACATGACCCATAAAGATATATTTTGGAGTTTATGAGAATAAACATTTGTATATAAATACAAATATGTGTGTGTGTGTGTACATATAATTTCCTTCCTTTAACTGAGAGAACTAGGAAAGTTGTAAATGCCTAATATTAAAAAAGAAGTGCAGGAACCAGCAGTTGCATAATGACTGTGTCACTGAACTCCAATGAAGCCAACCGTGGTTCGAGTCCTGGACCCAGTGACGTAAACTCACGCCGGGTGCATGTGTGTGCGTTCCCAGGATCCCAAGAGGAGAATAGAGGAGAGCAGATTGAGGCATGACCAGCCCCCCCCGGGGATGATTTCTTGCTTTCTGTCTCTCTGTCTCTCTCTGTCTTTTTGGCGAGTGCACACACCCTATAGCAAAAATCTCTGAAAAAAAAATGCAAAGTTATTCTCTCTTCCACTCTGAACCAGTTAATTTCAGCTGTGTTTTGAAAGGGGGCTTTTAAATGGCAATCATGATATTGATATAATTTAAATAACTACAGTAAAAAACCCTTCTGTTGAGAACAAATGAACTTGAGGTGTTTGGGTCATTTCTAACAAAATGAACTTGAGGTGTTCAGATAATCTCTATGCTGTATATACTGCTCCTCTAGGCCTTTACATATTCCCTCGCATGCTCTGATCTATATTATCTTTTCCCTATTCTAATGCGGACACAGGCAGTGGAACATCCCACTGCGAATTAGCGGCAGAGTTCAGGCTAGACTGTAGCTCTTCACTCTTAGGCTGCATACAACTCTCTTGCACTAGGCTAGTCATTTCTAAATTCTTTGGGGCCACAGAAAGTTTTTCTCAATACGATCTCATGAGGAATCTTAATGTTTAAAATAGCATGGAGTTGCTTGATAACTCCAAATCAATTTCAACGTTTCCATGAATTTTCTCTCTTTTTTTTTTTTCTCCCAGACCTGTGACTTGAAACTCATGTCGAGCGCATGTGCATGCATGCCCAAAATCCCCAATGGAGAATGCAGGAGAAGGGATTGCAGCATGGCCATTCCAGGCCCCCACAACCCTCTCTGTCTCTCTGGCAAGCACACGCACCCCATAGCAAAAAATCTCTCTTTAAAAAAAAAAAAAAAAAAAGATGAGAACTGCTAATTATAACATCTTTATTATAAGAAGACATTAGTTAAATATCAAAAAATGTTTAAATACTTTTAAAAGAGAAAATAGTTTTTATTGTTCAAAGCCCAGGTAGAGCACTTGTTCTGTTTACCTAATAGTTTTGAAGGCTATTGAATAATTACAGTACTAAAAAAAAATTTAGTATGTTTATTATAGAGTTTACTTTGGCAAGAAAATGGTGAATTTGGTTGCATTATCAAGCTGTAAATTTCTACTCTTAAGTGAAAAAAAGCCAGACTATGAAAGAGAGGTGTTGCCATACTTGCCATAAGGCAAGAGTTTCCAACAGAACTGATTTTTTCCCCTATTTCATCTTTAAAAGAAATGGAACCCAAGGGCCTTCTAGAAGCTTCTACTAAATGCTCCCTCGCTGGTGATGGGCAGTGCCATCACCCAGGCAGTTTAACAAACACTTCAGTAGAACCAGAAGAAGGGAAGACCAAACTGCTGTTAGTAAACAGGAGCTATTTGGAACAACTACCATGCGGCTGGCTCCTATTGGCAATATTCTATCTGGATCTACCCAAGCATTCTCCAGATACAAGACTTGCATTCTGGACCATGCAGAAAAATATCACAAGGGAAGCCTAGCTGAATCTCTCAAGATTTCCTTGCCTAACCATCTTAAAACTTAACACATCCTTTCTTGAACTGCTTATAAGACGAAACCTAATATATTTGAGTGTTCTGGGCAAAGCATTTTTATACTAGATGATTTTCATATTTCATTTGACCTTATGAGATAGGGAGTTTGGGTGTTATTTTAAAATAAGGGAAACAAGGCTCAGAGTGGCTTTATAACTTGCCAATATGACCATTAACAGCTGGGGTTTGGACCTGGCAGTGGTACAGCAGTAACACAATTGGACCCATATGGGAAGATCATAGGTTCACATCCCAGGACCTCCCTGTGCACACAAGGTGCACATTTATGTGCCCAAGATCTGCACTGACTGGGACTGGAGTGTTATGGCATGAGGACCCTGTTGTGGGTGTTACCCTCTCCTTTTATCATGGTGGCAGAAATAAATAAATACACTTTCTTTTTAAAGTTGGGATATGGATTTGGCAAACGCAGATTCCAAAGTCCATGCTTCTTTAAAAAAAATAATTAAATTAATATATTCAATCATTGTATTTCATTACAGCTTATAAAATGAATTTTCCCAACATCAATACATAATATATTAGTTCAAAGATATTATCATGCCTATGACATCAACAGATAATTTTCCATTTTTGTGTCTCTTAAATGTTTTGCTTCTTTTTCTTCTTGATTCTTTTTCTTCTCACACTCCCCTATTTTCCACTTTCCTCTCACACTGTCTCTAGTATCCTCGTTGTTCTCCAGGCTTTTATATCTTCCAGTTTTTCAGTTTCTGCCATGGAGTGTGGACATTCAGTATATATTTAGTGGGAACATACAATGTCTCTCTTTCATAGTCTAGCCTCATCTTCAAGTGGTATTTCTCACAGTCACCAGAAACAACAGACTATTGGGCAATATTTTTACATCACAAAGTACGTTTTTTTCTTCTTTTTTATAAAAATGAATTTTTTTTATTTAGTGGACTATATACTTCGAAGAGCTCAGATCGTGGTAGACTTTGCTTTAAATAGTGTCTAGCATAAAGAAGGCAGTTCCTTGGTTTAGCCCTGTTTTCTAAAGAGCAGTACTGTATGCCATTATAATCTGTATTTGTGAGCATATGCTATACTATTGGTCTACTTATAAGATATTAAAAGACATCACTAACAATCAAGCTTTCAAAAACACCCCTTTCCACTCTATCACAGGATAGTCTGTGCTGATAAATCATACATGTCTGTTACCTTGAGTTTGGTTTGATTAGGAGGAATTACCCAAATAAAGGACATAGCTGCCATTTATGTACAAGGAGATTCTTTGGCAGGAAAGGAATGCACATTTCTAATGTCACTCTATGACTTCTCTATTCCTGAATTTTCATGTCTGAGCCTTTGTATCTGGTCATCCAAACTCATGCCAGAGCTATAATTTCTGAATGTACTAATGATGAATGTCCCCTCATTGAGCACTTCTAGATGGAAAAGTTTCTGAAGGCGCATATTATTTGATCTCACAAGAACAGGTACAGTTACTATACTAAATAAATAAATATATATAATTATACATATATATGTATGTGTATACATGTATAATTTTTCATTGTGTATACATTTTTTAATCCAGTTCTTGCTCTTTCTTCTGCAGAAACAATATTAGGAGACAATAAAATTGTCCTTTTGCCAATTTCTTAGAAATATAATAATTTTCTCCTAATTATTTTAAGCATATTTATTTTTTTTTTCCATGACAGAGAGAGAGGCACCCCTAACAGAGTCTTCATGCCATGATCTACTTCTACCTATGAGAGCCTGGTGTGTACAGGGAGGCTCTGAGTTGCAAATCCAGGACCTTCCTAAACTTTTTTTTTTTTTTTTGAGAGATTTTCACTGTAGGGCGCGTGCGCTCGCCAGACAGACAGAGAGAGACATAGAGACAGAAAGCGAGAAATCACCCCCCAGGGGGGATGGTCACGCCGCAATCCCTTCTCCTCCATTCTCCTCTCGGGATCTTGGGCACGCACGCACACGCGCCCGGCGTGAGTTTTAAGCCACCGGGTCCGGGACACGAACCGCGGTCGACTACGTGGGAGTCCAGCGACATAGCCATTACGCTAACTGCTGGTTCCCAACTTTTGAATTGCTTTTGACATTAAATGATAATATGTAGAGCACTGATATCAAATACTAAACCTGAAGAAAGTCTTGACATATATACACAGTTGTTTGAATAAAAGGAGATAATTCCTCCTTTTTTGAAAGTAGATATTCTCTGACCAAAAGAGGGACTTGAGTTGCCTCAGTTAGCCTTTTATCTGCCCCTGTTCCTCTGCACTTACCCTAGTTCACTTCTTGACCCTAAAGGGACTCTGCAAAGTCAGGTTTAGAAACCTGTGTCCCAGATCTCCCTTGATTCTTCTATCTTTTGAGCACTTGCTCTTTAGTGAGGCCAGCCTCTGTTTCTTTTTCTTCTAATAGGCCACTAGGCTTCTGTACCAAGTCATGCCCCACTATAGCCCCACCCTAGGCTCCTGAATAGTTCCCATTCAAGGATTCAGAATTCTGTAGGAGGTTCCAAGAGTCAGGGGAGGGGAAGGCAGAAAGGTTGATATCAGCAGATTTTTCATTTTTAAAGACTCTTTTGTGTTGTAATATTTTTTATCCTAAAGGAAAAAAAATACCGAATATTTTTTGGTATGTTTAAAATAATTTTCAACATTGCAAAATAATTTGTGTCCATTGTAACTTGGTACAAATAAATTAAGGATATGTTCTCCAATCAAATTTTGGGTTTTAAAAACTTGTAACAGTCTAGTTAGTTTGGGACACATAGAACAAGCTGTGATTCCTCATGATCAGAGATTGCTAATTAAAAGTTTCTGTGTGTTTGGAAAATATGAAAAGCCCTGTGCCTTGAAGGCCACTGGCAACAGAACAGTAAGGGAAAAAAAGACAAAAACAAAACCTAGCAGGGTCAGAGTAATGGGTTATCTACCTACATTGGGGCAGCCTGAAGCGTGAAGATCTACTGAAACATCAGGAAAGTCGTGACGCATTTTTGCATAGAAACATAGAAAAATAGTCAATATTTTCCCAATGACCTAATAGTTCAAAGAACATGAAAGTTGAGAGCAGCTTCAAGATCCTGTAAGTTTTTTTCCTCAAGCTCCCTTCTTTCGCTCTGTCCTCTCTGTAAGTTCAGAAACTTGAAACTTTCCAGGGTCCTGACTTGTGGGACTCTGGTTAACCATGGGACAGGGAAATTCCGCCATTCACTCCACTCCCTATACCCATATCATGGCCATTGTATCTCCAGATTCAGGGGGAACACTTTATAAGGAGCAGATTATTATTACTAATGTGAGTCAGAGGATACCTAAGTTTTTAGGTAAAAAAACTTTAAGAGTACATTCTAGCAGAGTTATTTTGTTCATTTGTATTCCCTTTTTTTTTTTTTTTTAATTCATGAGAGAATATGTGCGTGTACATGAGAGTGACCTGAACCCTCCACAAAGCTCGGCCACACTGTGATTTCTTTCCTCCAGTCCTTCAGGATCTTGGACACGTGCATGCACATCTAGTGCGTTCTCTCAGGCTGACCAGGCATGAGACTCTGTACCCAGCACGTGGCTTCTAGATCTCTGTACTACACTACCAGGTGCACCATAGAGTCTGGGCAGGTTTTTTTTTTTGTTTTTTTTTTTCTTTTTTTCTTTTTGAAGAGAGTTTATAGGATGCTGTTATTATCCCACCTCAGTCTCCCTGCTGGGGCTACAGGCATGCACCACTGTGCACCATTTCCTGCCCTTTTTCAGACAGGGTCTCATTATGCTTCCTAGGTCAGCCTCGGGGATGTGATCTTCCTGCCTCGATCTCTGAGTTGCTTGGATTACAGGTACATGCCACCACAGGCCTTTTTGGTTGGACCTGTAATCAAACCTGGAAGTCTCATGTGATCCCAGCCTGTAGTGCACAGTGTCTAGCAGTGCCATCAAGGCTGGGCCTGTTCATTTGCATCCTAATGTACTTTCTTCAGCAAAAGAAAGTGGCAAGGTTTTACCAAGCTTCTGTACAATTGCAATTCACCCATGCTCTGTTTTACCAATGTGGCAGCCTACAGTCAATGCCTATGGAAAGAAGCCACCCAGAGGATGTCACCGTCTACGTAAGGTGAAGAGACACCTAGTTGGCTGCCATCTCTCCACACAGGAAGTTTGCACTGAGGTCTCTGTTTGCTTTTACTTCCAGAAATCACAAACACGTGTGATAAGAAGCCGTTAACCCGAAGAAACTTTACAGCCTAGACCTTCACTGAATGCCTCTAGAGAATTTTCATGGAAATGTAATAAGATTAAGCTGAAGCTCCAAAGGAAAGTATAGGAGACCACATTCCCAAATGAGAATTTATGCACCTGTCCTGGGCAGCCTTTGGCTCTGTCCCTAACCTATTTTTCTAATAACTACGTTTTTTTGTTTTGTTTTGTTTTTGTTTTTGTTTTATTTTTAACAGGAACAGTTCACCTGTTTGAATAAAGAAATTATAGCATAGTATTGCTGTACTGGAGTACAGATATTTAAAGTTCTTATGGCCATTATTTCTGTAAAACAAGTAATTATATACTATCTTAAACTTTATATTTGTTTCAAATTTGAAATTTCATGTTTTACTGGCTATAGATATCTCTATATTGTAAACCAGCCCATGAAATCTGTGGACTATAGAACGTTCTGTAAGAAATGAAAAGATGAGCATGTCAATGTCTTACATAGGGATGAACCTGGACAATAGGGACCTGGACTTCTGTTCTGGTCTTTGTTCTGTGATATAGGAGGGTCTGGGGTGGAGTTCTCACTGGTGTAGATTCAGAGAACCATGCTGTCTTCAGTAGCATGCCTGCAGCTCAGACATCAACCATTCTGCTCTAACTCCCTACCCACCACTTGCTGGTACCCTGGTAGCTTGCATGGCTGTTGGGCCCCAGGATGCACCCTTCTGGTTGGAAGATTGATCATGAGCTAGTTTATTTAGTTAGAGGATCACAGATGTGTCAGGAGACAAGGGAACTCAGAAAGTCAAAAGTGATTGCATGTGGAAGAAGAAACCGGCTACACCTGGCAGTCTGCTACCAAATCAGAACAGGCTGTAATGGAAAACGGATGCCTTCATAGAAAATCCACCTCCCCGGCCTCTGGCTAGAGCTGCTGCCCTCATCACAGGGAGTCAACGTATTAAATTTGGCAGCTCGTGGTGGGCATTCCCC
>NW_006159479.1:1589647-1604465 GCF_000334495.1 Tupaia belangeri chinensis | reverse complement strand
GGGAGGTTATTAAAACTGAACTGAAATGGTTTCATAACTCAAACTGGAAACAAGAGTGAGGAAAATGCTAACACTGAAGTGACAGACCAGAACGAAATGGAGCTAGATCTGTAGGCTCTCTGGCTCAAGTTTCAGGAGGTTCCACATGTTAAAACAGGCTGAAAAGTTAGTTAAATAAAACAAAGTGCCAAGTCAGACATTTAACACCCTCAAAAGGGAGTTGACCAATAGGAAGTTTCTGTGATTCATATTATTTACGAATCTTCATTTTCAGGCGTCTGAAGACAAGATTAGTTATAATTGCATCCCCTAAAATGTATGTCATATGCAAGGGATCTTTCCTTCCCAATGCTTTCCATTGATCAAAAGACCTCAGGGTTATTTCTTGGTTTCCAAGGATTACCCCTAAATAATGCCCCAGTAGACAGACCAGAGATGGAAAAGCAGATGCATCATGAGTTTTTCTGTCACAGTCTTTAAGGGTGTAGGCTAAATCCTTTTTTGGAAAGATACTCATTTCAGAGTAACACAATTTAAAACACTAAGACACTTGCTAAAATTTTGGAGGTACTGATTCTAGTAGAGTAATTCAGGAGAGCTACCAATGGACTGGACTTACTTTTTAAAAAAAATTTATATATTTTATTTTTTCAATGAGCAAGAGAGAGAAACAGAACCTCCAAAAGGGTCTTGATGCTGTGACCCACCCCCAACCTGCAGCCAGCCCTGGACCATGGACACATGTGTCTGTCTGGTGTACTCATGGAGGTTTCTGGACTTGAACTATGAACCTTCCCATATGGGGTTGCTTTGCAGAGCTGTCATTTTACTGCTGCACCACCATCTGGCCCCTTATATTTACTTTTCTAAATGATATTGTGTGTGTCCAAAGAAGCCATATTGCGAAATATTTGCTAACATCTAAGGATGCTCTTAGCTGTGAAACAGTTTTCATCCTCAGAGCTGAAGTAGAAATTTGCAAAGCTAATTGAAAAAGGTAGACTGAGGCTTTATCCATGGGAAAACAGTAACACCAAGTTATGCCAATGCAGTTCAGGGTAGAGAAAGGTCTGCATGTAATACCATGGCCAACACAGTGATAAGAATTCTCATCATAAAGAAGGCAGAGAACATCAGAGCTGTTAGTCACAAGTTAATGCCCTTTGGCTATTCTTGGGATATTTCAGAAACTTTTCTTTTTCTCATTCCCCAAAACAGACATTTTCTATGTTCACTTTTTTCACAGACTTTTATTTGTCTTTCATTCAGCAGCAAACCCTAGCAGATTTACCTTTAAAAATATATCCAGTGGGGCCAGACAGTGGTGCAGGAATAAAACATGATACTCTGTGAAGCTGACCCACATGAAAGATTCCAGGTTTAAGTAAAGAGACCTCCCTGAGTACACCAGACAAACACGTACCCATGATCTGAGGCTGGGTGAGGCTGTGGATGGATATTTGCATCAAGATTCTTTCTCTCTCTCTGTCTCTTTGTTTATGTCTCTCTTGCTCATGGAAGAAATGAAAAAATACACTTTTTAAGAATACCCAGATTCTGGGCCAGCAGGTAGCGTGGTGGTTAAGGGGACTAGATCCCACATGGTCGACCATTCAGTTTCAACTCACAAGCCTGGTCTTACTAGATGGCTCTCTACAACTTTCTTTCTGAAGATCCTTGAGGAAAAGTACAAAGAAGCTCAAGTATCCTGTGAGGTAGGTGTTATTTGATGGATCTGTCTGTTTTTTTTTTTTTAATACACCTCTCTCAAAAAGTACATACAGAGTATTAGAGATAAAATGGAAACTAAGATAGATGTAGTCTCTCTGCTCTCAAAAAAGATAAATCAGAGGACAGGAGATAAATAATAAGCTACATTAAGCACTGGTAAGTTCTATGATGCGGAAGCATAGATAGTTGGTATTACATGTACTCATGTCCATTGGCATCTCTACCATGACATTTGGAATCTGTATGGAAGCTCAGACTACTTGCTCTGCCAGCTAACACTGACCTGTTCTGCTACCCTTTACCCGCATCTTGGTTTCCAAGGTAGTACCAGTTTCCCAGAATCAACTGTCCTGGGATCCACATTTCTATAATTCTGTTTGATCTAATATCTGGCATTTTCTATTCAAGAGTATCTTCTTTTAGTGGGAAACTGTCCCAACACTGCTTTTCAGAATGGAATTCAAGGATGAGACAACTTCAACTGCAATCCGTCAGCTCATGAGCCTCCCACTTCCTACCTGAGAAAACACAGGTTATAAAGGAAATCAAGCTCCTCAGAGAAAGGAGGGTCTTGAATCCATGGTAATTATTTTATAGAATACAAGATAATGCTAGTATCCCTTATCCCACTCAAGGTTCTTTTTTCCAATGCTCATACTCAACCATGCTCAGCATTCCCCTCTTCCTGCCACAAACATAAATCTGTGTGCACGAGCACAAATACATACACACACATACACACTGGGCCTTTGGATTGTCTAAAATATATTTCCAGATATTTTACACAAAAAGTTTTTTATACTCATTTAAAACAAAACTTTTCAATTTTAAATTTTGTCTTTTTGTATAAATAAAGGGTCATAGAAGGTTAGTGAGGGGTAGGTCAAATGATCTTGGTTAAGTTTGGGTTCTATAACTGACAAACTATATGACCTTGGAGAATTTAGTAAACTACTTGGAGTGTCATATTTCTCATCTAAAAGTTAGATAATTGGTCTAGAATCAATCATTCTCAAACTATTTTCATAGTGAAACTTTATTTGAAAAAGAAAAGATCAAGTATTAAACAAAGAGATTTCCAAATTTAAAAGAGGTAAAGTCAGAGCCGCCCTAAGGAGGTAAGGGGTGCCTATTACATATTATTGTCTCTGCAGTAATCTTAGATTTCTCCAAGGAGGTCTGTAATTTGAAATACAGCCAAAGACCACTGGCCTAGAAAATTTCCACAGTCCTTCAACTTTGAAAACTGTGATTCCTCTGAAGACCCTCTGCCCAGACTTCACCTTCCTGCTCCTTCACCTAGCGAGGAGCCAGGGTAAGCCAGTCGGCAACCACCTACATCTCAGTTAAAAATTATCCCTTTCAGGGATTTTGACCACCGAAGACCCTCTGCCCAGACTTCACCCTCCTGCTCTCTGCTCTAGCCAGGAGCCAGGTTGGAGCACCCTACTTATTCTCTCTGTGTCGTTCTATCTTTCTATATTTTATTTATTTAGTTTTTAATTTTTAAACTTAGCTCTCTGCTGGTCTTTTGTCTTTCTAATTCTTACCTTTCCGGCTGCCCCCATATGATAAGCCAATCAGCAACCATTTACCTCTCGGTTAAAAGTGCTGCGCAGTTTTCATTTTTTGACAAAAAATATTTTTTCTTCTCATTTTCTTATTGTTTTTGTCTTTTTTTTTCTCTTGTTTTCTTTTCTATTTCTCTTTTTCTTTTTATCTTTCTCACTTTTCTGCTCAGACTCCATACACTGATTTTCTAGACAGGTCTAGGTAATCAGTAGCCAAACATCTGAATAGTTTTAGGTTCAGATTAATCCTCAATTTTCATTGAATCAGTTGTACAAATGGATAGAAACAGTACCATGGGGGCTGGCAGGTGGTGGGGTGGTTAAGGTGCTGGACTCCCACATGGTAGACCACAGTTCGAGTCCCAGACCTGGCAGCTTGCTTTCTCCTTATCCCTTCTCTCTTTCTCTCTCTCTCTCTGTCCTTCTATAGTCAAATTAAAATAAATAGGCCTAAATCTAAATATATACCCAGTTGGTGCCTTGATTACAAAAGAAAGAAATATTCCAAATGACTTTAAAAGCAACTTATTGATCTATACCCTATAGCCAAAACAACTGTCTCCTCTCAAAAAACAAAAAAAAATTGTTTTCATTAACCATGTTGTTGGTAGTAGTTTGGATATTGTTATCCTAAAGCTGTTGTGAGTCAATGATAGAACAGAGCAAATGACTAATTATGTGATATTCTATTTCTACAAATTCTACTGTCATGAAAAACCTGGAAGCAGATACAGAAGGAAGATCAAAAAGACAGGACTCTACAGAACTAAATTTGAATTGGAAATACCAGTATAAACTCTTGATATACTTCATGTTTAAAAACAAAAGCCCAAGGAACAATGAATAATATAGTAACAATGTGAACATCCCTTCCTCCCAGACTATGGTCACTAGATACCATTTTTCAGTAATAATAACAATAATAATATCTTCTAGAGAAATTATTTGAGGTCTGAAATATGAACCAAATTATTCAAGAGCTGACTCAGGCTCCCACTGGACCAAGATTAAAAATATACACATTCAAAATAAAAACTGCTATTGGGACAAGCAGTTGGTATAATGGCTATGTTGCTGGACTCCCATGTAGTCAACCACAGTTCGAGTTCCAGACCTGGTGGCTTAAACACATACCAGGTGTGTATGTGTGCATGCCCAGGATCCCGAGAGGGTGCATGCCCAGGATCCCGAGAGGAGAGTGGAGGAGAAGCAATTGTGGCATGGCCATCCCACTGGGGGGGAGGGGTGATTTCTCCCTTTCTGTCTGTTTCTGTCTTTCTGGTGACCACATGCACCCTATAGCAAAAACCTCTCAAAAAAATTAATAATAATAATAAAAAACTACTATTAGTTAAAATACTAACTATAAATTAAATTTATATAACTTTTTAAAATAATTATTTAATATTTTATTATGTTTTTAATTTGACTGGGGCGGGGGGAGTGAGAAAAAAAGTCACAAGGTCCAGGATTTGAACCATGGTCAGCCATGTGGGAATCCAGCACTATAACCACCATGCTACCTGCCAGCTCAAATTCATATAATTTTGTAATGATTTTAAAACTTACCATCTTCAAAGATTTATCATTTCTGGGACCAGCGATGGACAAAGTAGCTGTGTCGCTGGACTCCCACGTGGTCAACTGCAATTCAGGTCGCAGACCCAGTGGCTTGAAATCACGCTGGGCATGTATGCATGTGTGCCCAAAATCCAGAGAGGAGAATGGAGGAGAAGGGATTGCGGTGTGGCCATCCCCCCGGGAGGTGATTTCTCACTTTCTGTCTCTCTGTCTGTCTCTCTCTGTCTCTCCAGTGAGTGCTGGTGCCCTATAGCAAAAATCTCTAAAAAAAAAAGCTTATGTCAAGCTCCTACCACCTCATGGCTCTAATATACACATTGACCATCTTTTATCACCTTAAGTGATCTCATAACTGATTTGATAAAGCAGGGGCTTTGTACCTAGGAGGCCTGAGGTATACGCCTGTCCTGTTATTACTCATTACAGGAGTTAGGACAGGCACTCGATTTATTTGAACCTCAGTTCCCACATTGGGAAAATGAGAAGAGCTTCTGGTTCTAATCACTGCTATGACTGCATTCTATTCATGGGGCTGTGTGGCCTGTAGACCAATCTCATAGATTGGTCTGTAGGTGATGTACCCTCTCTTATCTTGGCATTTCGCAAAGAAGGGTGTTTTAAACAGCAACTCTCAGTGGGGTAAAGGAAGTCCTCAGTCCTATGGGAACTTGTAGCCCACAGGTGGCTTTTAGTCTCTGCTATAATACATTGTTGCCTGGTAACAGAGAGAATGCCCAGGCCAGGGTCATTCACATAGCCATTCAGCTTGTCTTCCCAGTCAGGTAGCTTTGTGCGTAATTTACTTAGAGTTGTCCATTCCTTCATAATACAAAATGTTTTTGAGTTTCTAGCATGAGAGAGGAAGAGATACAGCAAGAACAAGCCAAAAGGCTCATGGAATTTTCCTCCTAAACTGTGACAGCACCAAAGGGTCTATACTTTTTTGTTTCCCGATATTTTCTCTAATATCTTGTCTAAAGATGTAAAAGGGCATGGATTCCTCACCTCATTTCCTCTTATTTCTATACCTCTGTAATTACTTGTTCTGTAAAATGAAAAGGTTGAAACTGAAAGACTCCAGGTATCTTTTTCTCAGAGCATAAGTCTTGTCATACAAATGTTACGGTTACTGAACTGTATAAAATGACACGGGGCAAAGAGCCTAATGTGTAAAGTAAAAGGACAAAAAGGAGCTGGAATTTCTTTGCCCTGATTCCAGAAGCTTCCAGTTGTTTGTGAGGTAGCTCTTGAAAAGGTGGTGTTAATCTTATTCTCTCTAGTCACAGACAGGCCAAGAGCTAGGCAGTGAAATCACAGATCAGGTACTGTGAAGGGTTAGCCATGCAGGCTAGGGTACAGGTGTTTCAAGATAATGTGATTTTAAAAGATAAGGCCATGAATCCCTGGGAACACCTGGTGTGACAGGGTTAGAAGGTAAGTTTTGGAAATAGGACCCTATCTTGTATTTCTGTTTCCTTTCCATTAGTTTTCCCTGGGAATTAATTAAATTCTGGACATGTTCTCAGTCTATTGAAACTGTGCTAAAGGACCCAATATTACTTCTGCTTAGATTAACTGGGATATATAATTTTATACTTTGAGTTAAAAACAATTCTTTTTTTTTTTTTTGGGAGAGGTTTTTGCAATAGGGCGTGTGCGCTCACCAGACAGAGACAGAGAGACAGAAAGTGAGAAATCACCCCCCAGGGGGTTGACCATGCCACAATACCTTCTCCTCCTTTCTCCTCTCAGGATCTTGGGCATGCACGCACACGTGCCCAGCGTGAGTTTTAAGCCACCAGGTCTGGGACACAAACCACGGTGGACTACATGGGAGTCCAGCGACATAGCCATTACGCTAACTGCTGGTCCCAAGTTAAAAACAATTCTTACCAGGCCATAGTATCCCAAAGCGTAATGGTCAACCTTCATATTCCTGTTAAATGACTTTAATGACTTAATCTATAGCCCCCTAGACCTGCTTTCTCTCTTAAATATGTAAAAAGCTCTAGTATGGCAACTCTATTATACCTGGACAGGTTTCTCAAATTCTAGTTTTAGAAAAAGCTTGGATGTCTAGAATATTTTCTTCCTTAAGACTTCAGAACTCTTTTTATGCACTGCTTCACTCCTTCTCAGAGCTTTGTATACTCATGAGAGACTACACGGGTGAAGGAAAAGGGGCATGTGCTTGCCTTATACTTGCTTAACTAAGAGGGGCTGGCCCAGGAGTCCCATGAAGAAAAAAGGTATCCAACCTAAAGTAGCATTCTGACTTTTCTGAGACTGGGCCCAGGAACATAGCCATTACGCTAACTGCTGGTCCCAAGTTAAAAACAATTCTTACCAGGCCATAGTATCCCAAAGCGTAATGGTCAACCTTCATATTCCTGTTAAATGACTTTAATGACTTAATCTATAGCCCCCTAGACCTGCTTTCTCTCTTAAATATGTAAAAAGCTCTAGTATGGCAACTCTATTATACCTGGACAGGTTTCTCAAATTCTAGTTTTAGAAAAAGCTTGGATGTCTAGAATATTTTCTTCCTTAAGACTTCAGAACTCTTTTTATGCACTGCTTCACTCCTTCTCAGAGCTTTGTATACTCATGAGAGACTACACGGGTGAAGGAAAAGGGGCATGTGCTTGCCTTATACTTGCTTAACTAAGAGGGGCTGGCCCAGGAGTCCCATGAAGAAAAAAGGTATCCAACCTAAAGTAGCATTCTGACTTTTCTGAGACTGAGAAGCAGGTAGCCATTTCACTAGCTAAAAAGAATTTAGAGGGACCAGCAGTTGGTGTAATGGCTATGTCGCTGGACTCCCATGTAGAAGACCGTGGTTGGAGTCCCAGACCCAGTGGCTTAAACTCATGCCAGGCGCATGTGCATGCATGCCCAAGATCCTGAAAGGAGAATAAAGGAAACTGGATTGTGGCATGGCCATCTTCCCTGGGGGGTGATTTCTGTCTGTCTGTCTGTCTCCGTCTTTCTAGTGAATGCATGCACCGTATAGCAAAAATAAAAAAGAATTTAGACACTCGCTCCTTAGCAGCCTGTCACACATTCTGGGGCCAGACCAGTGCGATAGAGGGGAAGGTGACATGAAATTGGCCAGGGAAGGGAGAAAAAGTCTAGCAAAGGATTGAGTGGGTGCTGGGTCTGCCCTCTTCCCCAGTTGCAGAACTACCAGACTTCCTTGCAGTTTTAAGTCGTAGAGAATCAGAGTTTCGAATGAAGAGGCTGTTTTCTTAAAAAATGGGAGAGGAGCATTCATTTGTTCTCTTTGCTCCCTTTTTGTTATCTCTAAGTATACTTTTACAGTTAGTGAACTGAAAGATAATCATATGGACCACAGAGAGTTGAAGAGGTAAAGAAATTCCTTAGAAAATAACTTTTTGTGACAAATACTTTTGTTGAAATTCTGCTAAGTCTCTATTTTCTCAGTCTATCTGTAGTTGGGCTATTTTAATTAGGCAATGGGGGGGGGTTTATTGCTGGTGTTTGACCTAAAAAGTGAACTGCAGTTCTGTCTTCTTATGATGTATAGTGAATTAATATTAAAAAAAATAAATTTAAAGAAAAGAAAAAAAAAGTTTGGTTAGAAATAAAGTGTACTTTGAAATTTTAAAGAAAAGTACTTTTAAAATTTATTTATTTCTTCCATGAGAGAGACAGGAAGAGAGTCATTCCAACAGGGTCTTTGTGACTTGATCCACTACTAGTCTAAGCCAGCTCAGATCACCAGCATACATGCATGTGCTCAGGGAGGTCCTGGATATGAATGAAAGACCCTTCCCATCTCAATCTAGGTGCATTACTGCTATGTTGCCCTGGCAGCATTTTTTGTTTAATTAAACAACACATATACTAAATTACAACTGTGAGATTAAAGGCTCAGAAATGTAATCTGACAATAGAAAGACTCTGAACTGAGAATCTGGGCAATAAATCTAGGGCAACCTCAAGAGCATTTTAAACTCTTCCTCTACTTGCCCATCTGTAAATTGGGATAATAATACCTGTTCCATCTACTACAGGGAGATGTTTATAATCTTTTTGCCATAAATCAGGATGGACATTCCTGAGGGAGGGAAAGGAAAGAAAATAGTAATGGGGAACTTGGTACAACTTAAAAAAATGAATATGAACCAGAGTGTAAAGCATTGAAGGGAAGTGATGAAGACACTAGATAGTGTGGTGAAAAAAGGAAGACACCAATGTGCAGAGAAATAAGAGATTAAAAGAACAGCATCTACCTCTTTTTGGTCCTAGTTGGCCAATGAGGTAAATGCAATCTTATGCAGAATATAAAGCAAAAATTCTCCCATCATAACCTTTGCCTCATGTGAGCTCCTATTCCTCCCCAGTGGTAACCACTGGTATCTGTTCGGGACTGTCTTTTGAGAACACTCCTATGCATTTACCACGGTATATATGCCCGAATGCCTAAATTACAATTCTAAAATTTTATTGCAGGAAACTAGATTTTATAAATTACTTTAATAACTTATAATTGCACTAAAACTTTTGGGGCACCCTGTATCTCTTTATGCTATGTTAACTATAAGATTTTATTAACTCCATTATTTTAATTATAAGGTTATATTAAATACATGTTCATGACTGCCAACATTTTAATTAGAATTTTATTCACATTTATTACTTTTCCAAGTGGATTCTATTACCTATACTTTAATTATATGATAAACTTTTTATACAATACCGTTACACTTTTACATTTCGCATTTGTGTTAGAATATTTATTTGGATTAGAATTATTTTTTATTTCACCTTTTGCCTTTTCAAGATTTCGCTCAGTGGTTACTTTCGTTTATCGTATTTCAGAGTTTTACCAGTGCACATTTTGTTCTGTATCTTTTATTTTTACAAAATTTCAATGTTCCTGTGCCAAATTGTGCATACCTAACATTCACCAAGATTTTATGTTTTTCTGTTCCTTTTCGGCACTAAGAAATCTTATGTCCAGTTTTAGCTCTTGTCAGTTTTACCCTCTGTTGATTCTTTCCATCGGCAATGCTTGTTATGAATTGAATAAATCACTGATCTTTTGCATTTGATTCTTAGATAGTCCATGAAAGAAGTATAAGCAATCTCTCCTCATGTTTCAAAATTGCTCTGTTGCTCGAATTATAGCTCATTCTATCCTTCTTCTTGCTTTCATTCTGTGGATACCATTGCAGAACACAGAGCAAGCAATGGGATGAAAAAGACAACTGGCATACTCTGAGCTACTATAAGAAGTAAGAAACCACACTGACATGAATACATGTCTACAAAAGGGAAATAATTTGGCATCTCTCCTGCCAGCTGGTCAGCATATGATGCCACAGTGAATTCCGAAGTGCCTATGCCTTCCCTATTGGAGGCATTAATTTAATAGTGAGACTTAGGCTGGCAGCTGGACCCAACTCATGCATGAGGCACTGCAGACACAGTATTAGGCCATACTGCTTTAGGGACCCACAGAAATGTTCTAATTTCTTTTAAAATCGGGGGGGGGGGAATGAATCATTGGGTCAAAGAAAAGTTTTATATGTAATAGTAGTACATTCATCTTTATACCCATGTAGTCATAAAATATAATTTTTAAGAAGTAAATGTTGAAATTGTTTCTAAAATATAATTTTAAAGTTTATAAAATAAGGCCCTAGGAAGGCAAAAGTGCCAAAGATCTACACAAATCAAAATGAGAGCATCAGAATGGTACAGCAGCACGAACCCATGTGCCTAAAGAATAGAGACGTTCTTAGGGATAAGCACTACATCACATAGTAAAAGTAAAGCTTACTTATGTAAAAATGAACAGCATTAACATGACCAGTGTTTTCTCATTTTTCTTCCAGGGTAAATAAGCTAAAATATCAGACTGTCTGGTTCAAGGTCAGAACCTTGACCACTTTGGACTGTGGTTGGCATCAACATATCCAGTTTCTACATCTCTCATGACTAGCCCTGGCCTTGAGTAACTGAAGCTCTGATAGACCCACCTCTGGCCAGCTTGGACACGCTAAGAGAAACCATATCTTACAGGGACTTTCTGCTAGTCCTCTGTTGGGTTTACCATTTTGTACCTTAGCACCTGACACAGGAGCACTCAGTAAATACTGATCTAATAAGAGTGAAAGCTGATGTGGAATTTTGTATTATTAAAACTTGTAAATTCCACATTGATTCAGAAAAAAAAAAACTTTTCTCTTATACAACTTCTGTGACAGCTGAAACAACATGATTTCTTCAGAGAAAATATAAAGAACTTTCAGTCCCATGGTTTTCTGTCATAGCATTTGTTTCTTCCTTTCCTTCCCTCTTTCCTCTTTGGCAACTCTTTTCTTCTTCCATGAAGTTGGGCATGCATCTAGAAAGAATTTTTAGGGGAATTAGACCACTAGAAATATGCCCTTTGCCTTTTGTGTTAGGTTACTTCAGCTTCTTATAATTTCTCTCCTATAACAAAAGATCAGAATTTGACCATTTCTGTCTATCTTCCAGAAACAACACATCCATTCTTCAACTTCCCCCTCTTTTTTCTTTTTCCAAAAGGACACCGGACTTGAGTTTCCCACCAACTTCAGGCCTAAGTGGACCTTAGAGGTGACAGCCACAAGCAGTCCCTACACAGTGAACTTAGCCAATAAGTTCACATTCTTTCCATTTCAACGACATTAACTGCTTAGCACTGCACTGTTCTTCCAGCTAGTTCTGTACCATAAATGTGACCTCAAAGTTACTTACCATGAGTCTTTTGATTACATCATGGCTTGGTAATTTGACCTTTTCTCCCACTAGTTAAAAGCAGGAGTTTTGTTTTGTTCAATAAATAAATACATAGCTTCCCTTGCAGGCAGGCAATAGGGAGACAGGGTGAGACAGTTATGCTATGATTAATGAACTGTTTGCTTTTGAGTCAAGATCAACCAGCTAATTTGGACGTACTGTGGGTCTGCAACCTGGTCTGCAACCTGACGCTGAGCAACCCACTGAAGCCCTTTGGAATTGTGACATCTGCACTTCTCACCACACAGTGCTGCTGAGGTTCCTGGAAGCCAAGCTATATTTCAAAATTAAGACACATTATATTATGAGTGCAGTCATCCCCCCCACCCCCCAAGATGCTTTAGCATATTAGGACAGAGAAATTAGTCCAAGTGGCAAATCACACAAATACCTCCACAGACAACTACGTGCTGCTTTAAGAAAGTAGGCATACTGCCTTGCAAAGTTCTCTTTGCACCGCATGATCTCAAAGGGAAAACCTTGCTTTTGTTACTTAACCTATCCTAGAGATGTTCCATGTAACTATACAAAAACCTTCTGTATCCTTTTTTTTTTTTTTTTAAATAGACTTTAGTTTTTAGAGCGGTCTTATATTTCACAGTAAAATTGAGCAAGTAGTATAGAGACTTCTCATGTGTCCCCTGGCCCCATATGTGCACGACTACCCCTATCATCAATATCTCCCCCCAGAGTGGCACATTTGTGTTAACTCATGAGCCTACATTGACAAGTCATTTTCATTCAAAGTTCACAGTTTACAAAAATGTTCACTCTTAGTATACAGTCTACGGGTTTGGACAACTGTAGCGTGGCATGTATCCACTATTATAGTATCATACAGGGTAGCTTCATTGCCCTAAAAAAAGGCTCTGTGCTCTGCCTATTCATCCTTTCCTCCCCTTTCAACCCCTAGAAATACTGACTTTTTTACTGTCTCTGTTCTTTTGCCTTTTTCAGAATATCATATAGTTGAAATCATATGTAGTTTTTTAAGCTTCTCTTCTGTCACCTAGTAATATGCACTTAAGTTTCCTCCATGTCTTGCTAGCTCATCTCTTTTTAGGTCTAATATTCCACTATTTGTATATACCGCCATTTATTTATTTACCCATTCACCTTCTGAAGGACATCATGATTCTCCCAGGTTTTGAGAATTATGAATAAAGTAATTACAAATGTGATGTACAGGTTCTTATGTGAACAGTTTTATACTTTTTTTTTTTTTTTGGACAGGTTTTTGCCATAGGGCGCATGCGCTCGCCAGACAGAGAGAGACAGAGAGAAAGTGAGAAATCACCCCCCGGCAAAGTTCTCTTTGCACCGCATGATCTCAAAGGGAAAACCTTGCTTTTGTTACTTAACCTATCCTAGAGATGTTCCATGTAACTATACAAAAACCTTCTGTATCCTTTTTTTTTTTTTTTAAATAGACTTTAGTTTTTAGAGCGGTCTTATATTTCACAGTAAAATTGAGCAAGTAGTATAGAGACTTCTCATGTGTCCCCTGGCCCCATATGTGCACGACTACCCCTATCATCAATATCTCCCCCCAGAGTGGCACATTTGTGTTAACTCATGAGCCTACATTGACAAGTCATTTTCATTCAAAGTTCACAGTTTACAAAAATGTTCACTCTTAGTATACAGTCTACGGGTTTGGACAACTGTAGCGTGGCATGTATCCACTATTATAGTATCATACAGGGTAGCTTCATTGCCCTAAAAAAAGGCTCTGTGCTCTGCCTATTCATCCTTTCCTCCCCTTTCAACCCCTAGAAATACTGACTTTTTTACTGTCTCTGTTCTTTTGCCTTTTTCAGAATATCATATAGTTGAAATCATATGTAGTTTTTTAAGCTTCTCTTCTGTCACCTAGTAATATGCACTTAAGTTTCCTCCATGTCTTGCTAGCTCATCTCTTTTTAGGTCTAATATTCCACTATTTGTATATACCGCCATTTATTTATTTACCCATTCACCTTCTGAAGGACATCATGATTCTCCCAGGTTTTGAGAATTATGAATAAAGTAATTACAAATGTGATGTACAGGTTCTTATGTGAACAGTTTTATACTTTTTTTTTTTTTTTGGACAGGTTTTTGCCATAGGGCGCATGCGCTCGCCAGACAGAGAGAGACAGAGAGAAAGTGAGAAATCACCCCCCGGGGGGAAGGCCATGCTGCAATCCCTTCTCCTCCATTCTCCTCTCAGGATCTTGGGCATGCACGCACATGCGCCCAGCATGAATTTTAAGCCACCGGGTCCGGGATGTGAACCTCGGTTGACTATGTGGGAGTCCAGCAACATAGCCATTACACTAACTGCTGGTCCCAACAGTTTTATACTTTTTAAAATTTATTTTTATTATAATTTCTGATGTATATCTAATCATTATGCATCTTTGTAGGATACAGTATGACTTTTAAATGTATATTGTGTGTAATAAACAAATTGAGGCTATAAACATATTCACTACTTTCATAATATAACATTATATTATGTAGCACAAAAACAAAAGTATGCATATAATGTGTAATAAACAAATTGAGAATATAAACATATTGACCACCTACATAATATAGCTTTACAATATGTAGTATACAAGCAAAATTCACCCTAGTGGTAATTTTTAAAGTATATAATAAATTATCAATATTTTTCATTACTGTGAAATACAGTTCTAAAGAAAAACAATTTAATTAATCAGACAACAGAGTCTCATAAATTAATGAGGATAGATTTTTGAAAACAAAGATAATATTAACATAGCAAACAAAAAAAGAAATTATAATTTCCATATAGAGAATTGTGGGAGATGAGAATTTATAATCTGAAAGATCTGTGGTATCAATCTGTGGTCAGGTTAGAGACAGATAAAATTGTACAAAATAGCTCATTAGGAAGAGAGAGAAAAAAAACCTTTCACTCAATCACTGTGAGTTCTTTTAAGACCACAGTACTGTACTGTACATAAAGAAATAAGTCCTCAAAAAATTGAAAAGAGGAACCAGCAGTTAGCATAATGGCTATGTCACTGGACTCCCATGTAGTCGATCGCGGTTAGCATCCTGGACCCGATGGCTTAAAACTCATGCCAGGTGCGTGTGCGTGTGTGCCCAAGATCCTGAGAGGAGAACGG
>NW_006159479.1:1588727-1589551 GCF_000334495.1 Tupaia belangeri chinensis | reverse complement strand
GGAGGGCACGGGCCCTAAAGCAAAAAAAAAAAAAAAAAAAAATTGAAAAGAGATGTTTATAAGTGAAGACGGAGTAAAATTAGTGATTTGGTGATTTATAGGCTTTACAAAGTTTTTGATTTTTAACCTTGTTTAAATTCATTCCAAAGAAATTCAGCTACTTGTAACATTTTAGACTTTTCCTGTTATCTAATTTTATACAATGAATAAAACAATTATAATAGTAAATATATAAATGCTATATGAAACTTGTTGAGAAAACTGCCTATGAAATAATTGGTGACATTGTACTTAAACTTGCTTGTGTGTGTAAAAGTAAAAATAAAAAAGTCTGGGACCTGGCAGCTTGCTTTCTTACTTTCCCTCTCTCTTTTCTCTCTGTCTCTCTCTACCAAGCATATGTGCCTTATACCAAATTAAATGATGATAATGATAATAAACAAGTAATTTTTTTTAAAAAATGAGGACAACATAGGAAAATCCTGGATACCATTCATTGTCAAATAGCTTCATAATAGGTATTCCAGAAGGCAAAGAGACAGGTAAAAGCATAGAAAAAATCTCTTTAATGATGTATTAACGAAAACTTTCCAAATTCAGAGAGGCTTATGAACATCCGAACCCAGGATAAAAAAAGGACACCAAGTAGATTTAACATAAGATTATCTCCAAAGCATATCATATCCAAATTGGTAAAAAGCAAAGACAAAGCCAGTATTCTAAACTTGGTAAGAGAGAAATATCAAGTTACTTACAAAGGTTTCCCCAGGTTATATTAACATCCGATTTTTTTTTTTTTTTTTTTTTGGGGGGTTTCAGCCAAA
>NW_006159479.1:1587678-1588704 GCF_000334495.1 Tupaia belangeri chinensis | reverse complement strand
AGAGACCAAGAGACAGAAAGCAAGAAATCACCCCCCAGAGGGGATGGTCACGCTGCAATCCCTTCTCCTCCATTCTCCTCTCGGGATCTTGGGCACGCACGCACAGGTGCCTGGTGTGAGTTTTAAGCCACCAGGTCCGGGACGCAAACTGTGGTCGACTACATGGGAGTCCAGCGACACAGCCATTACGCTAACTGCTGGTTCCCGATTCTCAACTGAAATAATGCAGGCAAGGAAAGAATGAAAAGACTATTTAAAATCCTGAAAGAAAAAACATTTCAGCCATGACTACTATGCCTGGTAAAATTATATTTCAAATAGGAAGAAGTAATATTAATAATTTACGGATAAACAAAAGCTGAAATAATTCACCAAAACTAGACCAGCTCTTCAGAAAATAGTAAGGGACTACAATACCAGGAAAACTAAAGGGATATAAAAAAGAGGTAAGAGAACAAAACAGAAAAAAAAAAAAAAAAACAACAAGAGTAGCAAAATGACAGTGATAATTCTTCACTTATCATAATAACATTGAATGACAATAGGTTAAATTCCCCAACTAAAAGATACTGATTGGTTCAATGGATTAAAAACTACATTGCTATAGTTTAATACAAATAACAATCATGGAAAGTTGGACTGCATTGTAGTTTTAATTTCCATTTTTTTTATGATGAGAGACTTAGAACTTTTTTTCATATGGCTCTTGGTCACTCATAAGTCTTCCTTGAAGAGTTTTCTCTTCAATTAATTTGTCCATTTTTAATTGGATTATTTCTTTTTTTATGGGTGAGCTACTTGAGTTCCCTACATAGTCTAGATATCAATCTTTTACCTGAGGGATAATTTGCAAATATTTCCTCCCATGCCGAGGGTTGTCTTTTTACTTTAGTTGTAGTTTCTTTTGCTGTGAGGAAGCTTTCTACCTTGATGTAATTCCATTTGTCTATTTTAGAGACTATTGTCTGTGCTTTAGGGGTCTTATTTAAGAAATCTTAGCCTGCGCCAATGTCTTCAAAAGTTTCC
>NW_006159479.1:1555201-1587647 GCF_000334495.1 Tupaia belangeri chinensis | reverse complement strand
TTCCCTACATTTTGTGTAGTTTTGTGTTTAGAGGCTTTATATTTAAATGTTTGATTCATTTTTGAGTTAATTGTAGTTAACAGCGAGAGGGGTCCAGTTTCATTTTTCTGCAGAGAGATATTCAATTTTCATAACACCATTTGCCAAAGAGATTTTCTTTTCTCCACTGCTTTGTCTTATATCTTTTATCAAAGATCAGTTGACTATACGATTTAGGGGTTATTTTTGGATTGTCTATTCTGTCCCATTGGTCTGTTATTTATTTTTAGGCCCAACCATACTGTTTTAATTATCACTGCTTTGAAGTATACTGTACAGTCAAGTAGTGAGATTCCTCCTAGTTTATTGTATTTTTAATATTGTGGTTTTGTTTGATTCCAAAGTTTATGATATTTTTTCTCTAAAGAATGTCTCAGATAACTGGATCAGGATTGCATTAAATATGTAGGTTAATTTTGATATATCTTATTTATTTATTTTGTTTTTTTAGAGAAAGATTTCTGCTATGAGGCACATGCAGTCACCAGAGAGACAAAAAGCAAAAAATCACCCCACAGTGGGGATGACCATGCTTCAATCCCTTCCTCTCCATTCTCCTATAGGGATTTTGGGCATGTGTGTACATGTGCCCGGTATGAGTTTTAAGCTGCCAGGTCTGAGACTTAAACCACAGTCAGCTATGTGGGAATCCAGCAATATAATCATGCTAACTGCTGGTCCCTTAATTCTTTTAATTCTTAAAAGAAAGTTTTAATAAAGGAGAGGGTGTCCTCATAGTATAGGATTTAGGAGCTGCCCAAAGGAAGCCAGATCCTACATGGCTCATCATGGTTCAAGTCCTTGCCCCAATGGCTTATACGATATGCCAAGTGTGCACACCCGTGCTCAGGATCCTGACCAAACAGAGAACTGGAGGAAAAAGGAATACAGTGTGGCTAGGCACCACTGGAAGGTACTTTCTCTTTCACTCTCTCTTTCTCTCTCTCTCTCTTTCTCTCTCAGACTCGCACATGCACCCTGTGCCATTATTTAAAACACAAAACAAACAACAAGAACAGTCACCCCCCCACCCCCTCCTCCCCTGCTAATCTGCTCCTGGATTCTCTATCCCCAAATTTAATATGAGTTGTTGTTGAAAATTAAAAGGTTTGCATGCTATTTGTTATGCAGCAATAGATTATTAATGAACCTTGTCACCATAAACTGCCCTACCTCGGGCTTGAGGAGGAAGAGAGAGTAAAAGGAAAGTCATACCAAAGGAGGTTAGGAGATACTACACTCTTCTGGGATCAAAAACCACAAGGGGGTTTCCTTACAGAAGCAAAAGAGCGGACACCATGGCGAAGGTTGGGGATGACAGTGGCGGCAGCAGGAAGAAAAGCTTGAAAGGAAAGCTGCTACCAAAGAACCTCAGGAAGCAACAACCGCTGGGGATGGGGTGACCGAAGGTGGGGTCCAGCCCCCAAAGGGACTACTTTTCCTCCAGGGTTCAGCATTTCAGAGATTAACAACAAACAGCAATGACAATGTTCACACGGTGGAAACAGTAGCAGTGGAAGGAAAAGTTAGCAGCTAGAAAAAAAAAAAAAAACATTAAAAAAGAAAGAGAGGCTCTTGGTGACAAGGCTCCACCAAAGCCAGTACCCAAGACCATTGACAACCAGCGAGTGCCTGATGAAACCACAGTAGGTCCTAACAGCGAAGAGGTTGCTTATGATGAAGCTACAGATGAACTCGCTTCTTACTTGAAGGGACTTCTCCCAAGATTCTCATCACAGCATCAGACAGACCTCAAGGGAGAACAGTAAGACTCTGTGAACAGCTGTCTACAGTTATACCAAACTCGCACGTTTATTACAGAAGAGGACTGGCTCTGAAAAAATTACTTCTCAGTGCATCTCGAGAGATTTCACAGATCTGATTGTTATTCATGAACATCATAAAACACCAAATGGACTTATTTTGAGTCACTTGCCAAATGGTTTGTCTTCCTAAAGAAATTAAGGGGCAAGGACTCCACAGAGCACAAACCTGAAGTAATACTGAGTAATTTTACAGCACGGCTAGGACATTCAGTTGAACATATGCTTGCATCTCTCTTCTCCCATGATCCTCAATTTATTGGCAGGCAAGTTGCTACATTCCACAATCACTGGGATTATATTTTCTTCAGAGTTCATAGATAGACATTCAAGAGTGAAAAGAAAGTGGGAATTCAGGTACTTAGACCACAGTTTACCTTAAAATTAAGATCTCTTCAGAAAGGAACCTTTGTTTCTAAATATGGGGAATATGAATGGGTCCATAAGCCCCAGGAAATGGATACAAGTAGAATAAAATTCCATTTATAAAGTACTAAGGGAATAATACTGGATTTTGTAGAACAAAAACCTGCCTACCTTGAACTTGGTAAATTATCTGTGACAACACCCTCTTCAAAATGACATTACTAATTTCTTATATTTTTCATATGTGGACACAGAACTTGGTGCCAAGAATTACCACTGTATGTTTATATAGTAAATATCAATACCAATAAAACTCATTTTGGTAAAAACAAACAACAACAAAAAACCACAAGAGGAAGAAAAAGTCTCATCAGAATAGAAGATGCCTCTGTCTTGCTTCCTGAGTGGAACCTGGAAAAGCAGTGAGGGCACACATGCCTTCTTTGCCACTGGGTGCAGAGAAGAACACTAGACCAGATAGGGCAGTCCAAAGAGTCTGGGCACCTGAGCCTGAGAAGCTTTAGTAATGAAGAATACTAGGGAGAGCTGGGGTCTCTCAGAAGGCAATAGACCTGAAGGATCCTTACCATAGTACCAAGAGGGACACAAAATGATCCTACTGAACTTTTATTCGCAAGTGAGATAAGTAAACAGCACTCTTGCATGAGTATTTCTGTCAATGTCTGGGCACCAATGTGGCTAAGGATATAGTAGTAGATGCCCCCTACGTGGATCATGAACAAAGTCTAGATGCTCTCCAATCCTTCCTGAATTCAATGATGGCTTGGGGCACCCAGATAGCTGATACAATTCCACTGAGAAACATGAAAAAAGTCAACAAGTTACCTCTGAGTTGACTTAGAAAATCCGTAAGTGAATGAAAGAACTGTGAAATGACAGATTCAGAATCATCCTTTTAGGCAAAGTAAGGCTTGGTTCAAAATTCCCTTTGAAGACATTTTAGTACTAAGTCTTGTGAGATTTTTGTTTTATGCTACATACTGGTAGGGAAATGAGATGCCCTCCCTTGGAAAGAAAAGTAACAGAAAACTAAATAAAGAATCATTATTGCAGTCACCCAGGTCATATAGAGAAAGCTCAGTTTTTTTTTAATTCAATTCACAGGGTCAATCTGCCATCTTAAACTCTGAGATGACTAGACTGGGAAGATGAGAAGTGCTAAATTGCTATGTTCAGCTTTGTCGTTATTTTATACCCATATTTCGAGATTTTTTTTGGAAGTCATGCAACACTTAAGAAATCAGTCTGAAATTGTCTAAAATTGTCTTTGTTTAAATCCTGACTGATCTACTTCCCAGCTATATGACAATAAAAACTTGATCTAGCCTCCCTCCCACTCCACTTCTCATCATAAGAATTTTAATGCACAAAAGTAGACGCAACTAGTGTCTATTACAAGTATAGGATCTCCATGTACCTATCACCCAATTTTGGTAATAATTAACTCAACCAATCTTGTTTTATGCGTATTATAACCCACTCCCCAATCTCACCCTATATCATTTTGAAGCACATTCCAAATAACATATCATTTTATTCATATTTCCGTGCTTAAAACAAGGGTTATTTTAAAACTAATAAAACTACAGTAACATCATGCTTAATTTTTTTTAGAGAGAGAGATTTTTTTGCTATAGGGTGCGGGCACTCATGAGGGAGATAGAAAACGGGAAATCACCCTCCAAAGAGGATGGCCACATCACAACCCCTTCTCCTCCATTTTCCCCTTAGGATCTTGGACACACACACACACACACACACACACACACTTGGCGTGAGTTTTAAGGTGCTGGGTCTAGGACTTGAACTAAAGTCGATTACGTGGGAGTCAATGATGTAACCACTATGCCATCTGCTGGTCCCTATACTTTATAAATTTTAAATAATCCTTAACATCACCATATTTGAAATGTTTCAATTGATAATCTCAAATTCTCTAATTTTTTTATAGTTTGTGAATTATTTTCCAAATAACGTTAACACATTGTAATTGATCAACATAACTCTTAAGTCTCTTTTATTCTATGCATTCTCCTTTCACCTCTTTTCTATGTAATTATTGGCTGAAGAAAATTGCTCACTTTTCTTGTAGAACTTATTTATTTATTTTTTTGAGAGGTTTTTGCTATACGGTGTGTGCACTTCACCAAACAGACAGAGACAGAGAAATAGAAAGTGAGAAATCACTCCCCAGGGGGGAGGGCCACTCCACAATCCCTTCTCCTGCATTCTCTTCTTGGGATCTTAGGCACGCACGCACATGTGCCTGGCATGAGTTTTAAGCCACCAGGTCTGGGACGCGGAGTCAGCAGGGAGTCAGCAACATAGCCATTACGCTAACTGCTGGTCCATAGACTTCTTATAGTCTGTATTTTGCTGATTGCATCCTGGATGTTCTTTGGGTTTCCATGTTTGGAATCAAGCAGGGTCTTTTTGTTTTTGTCTGTTTGTTTTGGAGATTTCCTTTTTTGGGACAAGAATTGTTTATAAGTTAAATGGTACCAGTTCTTCCAACAGGTAGTCCATAATAGTTGTCATTTTGTGAAATTAGCAGCTGTTTATGTCATTGCCTAGATTCATTAGTGGTTGCAAAATGGTGATCTAATGTTATCTTTCTTCTTCATTTATTATCTAGAAAACTATGTAAAGACATTTCCCCTCATGCACAATTTATATATCTAATAGTATACTTTTAAAAATGCTAGCTGCTAGATGAATTATAGATTTTCAAAATAATGAGTTGGTTCTCTCCAATACTGACCTATAACTTGTATTTTGCTCTTTTAGTATCATTATAAACTCATAGATTCATATGTATTTGATGTATATCACTTTATTGTAGTTTTTTTTTTATTTATACTGAAAGTGTCCTGGCTTTGTCCCTTTTGCAGTTGACTGCTTTTCTTCTTGACATGACTTCATTATTTGAAAAGACCATGGTCTAAGTCTGCCTGGGAATGAGAGAGTTCCCATGATATAGAACTTCCAATTTTATAACAGGAAAGTGCTGAGCATAGGAGATGAGGAGGTCATCCTAACTTTACTAGTCTTTATTAGTTTTTATGTCATTTAGTAAGATGAGGTGCTGTAAGTTTATCATGTACATTTCCTGTCCAGACTTTGAATTAGTCATTTCTCCAAGAACAGCTGGTTCCTTTTAGTGGGAAATGAGAGTTAAAGAACCCGATTTTATAACCTCTTTTAAGCATCAATTTCTGCTTCTGTAAAATGATGATTTTAATAATCCTTAACAACATTGAGTGATTGTGGGGATTATAGACAATAATACTTTGAAGCATGTATTATAGGGCCTGGAATATAGAAACTATTCATTAAAGGTTAGCTGTTATCACACAACTCACACAGGTTATATGGACAGAGCTTATGCATTAAACAAAATGCCATCATCTCAAGGAAATATCCATATATTCAGGGGTGAGCCATGTCAAAGTGACACAAATAGGAGTAAGAGTATATTCTTTAGAGGTTGCACAATGGTTGTAGACTGCAGTTTATTTTATACAATTTATTATTTTGAATCTTCAGGCAGGTTAAGTACAGACAAGAACATTGGCAGGACTTTCCAGTTTTGTCCTCAGTTTTCAAAAACTGCAATGGTAGTACCATCTTACTGACAGCCTTACCTTGTCCTCTTTGAAAGTCAGACTGCTACAATTGCCTACTTGCAGTACATGAATACATGAGGAAATAAGTCTATTTAATACTAAGGCAGAAATTTCAAAGATGAATTTTAAAAGTTTATTCTCTCCTAAATTGTGACAAATGCAGCCAAATCTGAAATAAATTTTCATATGAACACAATAGAGTTGCTGTACATGTTTATTAGAAAATTTCCAGATTAGGGGCCAGCAGGTGGTATGGTGGTTAAGGGCGCTGAACTCCCACATGGCTGACTGTGGTTTGAGTTCCAGACCTGGCAGCTTGCTTTCTCACTTTCTCTCTCTCTCTCTCTTACTCCATCTCTCTCTGGTCAAATTAAAAAATAAATAAGTAAAAGTTAAATAAAATAATTTTTTAAAAAATAAATAAAAATTTAAAAAAGTAAATTTCCAATTCAAATAAAGCATGTTTAAGGAACAAATTTTGGGGGCCAGCAGGTGAAGTGATGGTAAAGGGTGCTGGATTCCCACCTGGCCAGCCATAGTTCAAGTCCCGGATCTGGAGGCTTGCTCTCTTTCTCACTCTCTCTCATCTCTCTTGCTCTGTCCCTCTCTGGTCAAGTTAAAATAAATAAATAAATATATATATAAAAAATGAATTTTGTTCTTGTCTTTTGGGGAGAGGGGCAGGAAGCTTAGAAAATGAAGTAGTGAGGCCAGCAAGTGATGTGACAATTCATTGGCATGGCATGAGCGATGCCTTCCTCCCATACTTTCAGATCTTTTCTTTTTGGCCTAATCACTAAGGGAGCTGGCCTCATGGTTGACTGTGATTCAAATCCTGGCCTCAGTGGCCTGAAAAACACTCTGTGCACATGTGTATAAGTACCCCAAATCCCAACAGGATGGAGAAATGGAGGAGAAGGGATTGCAGAGTGACCCCCCACTAGGGGGTGTTTTCTACCTTTCTCTCTTTTTCTGGTAAGTACACTTGTACTCTGACAATTAAAAAAAAGAGCCAGATATTCTCTCTCTCTCTTTTTTTTTTTGGAGTGGTTTTTGCTATAGAGTGCATGTGCTCGCTAGAAAGACAGAGACAGAGACAGAAAGCAAGAAATAACCCCCTTTGGGGGATGACCACGCCACAATCCCTTCTCCTCCATTCTCCTCTCAGAATCTTGGACTCACACAAACGCGCCCAACATGAGTTTAAGCCACCAGGTCTAGGACTCAAACTGTAGTCGGCTACATGGGAGTCCAGCAACATAGCCATTATGCCAACTGCTGGTCCCAAAAGCCAGGTATTCTGTATTTTGGTGATACAGTCAGAAAAATATATGTGTGTGTGTGTGTGTGTGTGTGAGAGAGAGAGAGAGAGAGAGAGATCTACCAGTTAGATGTATCTCATCTATCTTATTAATATGGTATGTAGTCCTAGTTCATTCTTCTTTTTCTCTATCATGGGATAAGAAAAGTGAAATAAAGAATCTTTTACCAGCAAGTTCCTCCTTAGTTCTCTTTATATTTTTAATAGCTTTTGCTTAATGAATTTATTTATTTATTTATTTATTCATTCATTCATTCATTTTTTTTGGAGAGGTTTTCGCTATAGGGCACGTGCGCTCCAGACAGACAGAGAGAGACATAGAGACAGAAAGCGAGAAATAACCCCCCCGGGGGGTGGCCACACCACAATCCCTTCTCCATTCTCCTCTCGGGATCTTGGGCACGCACACACATGCACCCGGCGTGAGTTTTAAGCCACCGGGTCCGGGACGCAAACCACAATCAACTAAGTGGGAGTACAGCGACATAGCCATTACGCTAACTGCTGGTTCCCGCTTAATGAATTTTGATGACTTAATATTTGATAATGGTTTGTGAAAATTAGAGATTATATTTTTTTTCATTATAAAATGTGCTTCTTTATCTTTAATGTGTCATTAATTCACCTTGAACTATATTTTAGTCTATTCTGGCAGCTATAACAAAATACTGTAGACCGGGTAGTTTATTAACAACAGAAATGTATTGGTCACCGTCTAAAGGCTGTAAAGTCCAAGAGCAAGGTACCAGGAGATTTAGTGTCTGCTGAAGATGTCATCTTCCATGTGTTCTCACATAGGAGAAGGACAAAAAGGCTCCCTCAGGGCACAAATCCTGCTCTTGAGGGTGAAGCCCTCATGACCTAATCACCTCTTAATACTATCATCTTGGAAGGTAGATTTAAATATATAAATTCTGTGAGGACACAAACATTCATACCATAGCAACTCATTTTAATATCAGGAGATCAACCACTTTTTGCTGCATTTGTCTGGCATGCTTTTAACCATCTGTGTCTGTATATAGCATATATTATATTTGGATTGTGTCTTGTGATCCGAGTTTAAAATTTTATTTTTCTTTGAGTAGATTTACATTTATTGGTATCATAGACATGTTTGGCCACATTGAATCATTCTTAGTTACGTATTTTCTTTATAATGTTATACACAAACAAATTAAAGGCACACATACACACTCACACATATATATTTCCCTATATGGTATTTGGTTTCTTTATTGTGTATGTGTTTTCATTCTGGCACGTCTGAAGATTTCTAGGGTTTTTTTTTTTTTTTGAGAGGTTTTTGCTGTAGGGCGTGTGCGCTCACCAGACAGACAGAGAGAGACAGAGAGACAGAAAGCAGGAAATCACCCCCCAGGGGGGATGACCATGCCGCAATCCCCTCTCCTCCACTCTCCTCTCAGGATCTTGGGCACACACGCACACGCGCCCGGCGTGAGTTTAAGCCACCGGGTCCGGGACTTGAACCCCGGTCGACTACGTGGGAGTCCAGCGACATAGCCATTACGCTAACTGCTGGCCCCAAGATTTCTAGGGTTTTTTACTGGTCATTTTTATAATTTTGTGTTTCATCAGGTTTTAAATTTCCTATATCATATCTGATTCCACAATGAAATATGAGAAAATTATACGCATCCCATCTTGCCTAACATATACTGTCCAATTTTATATTTTAATTAATGATTTCTAATCATTAGCTTTATATTTTTGAATAATACAGTAATAACCCTATTATTTGGTTTATCATTTAAACCATAGGTTTGGACATCTAAGGCATTCTTTCAGAACATTAGTGAGATGAGGAACTCCTGTTTGCACTGCCTCTCCTTCTGCTCACCTGGGGATGCCCATGCCGCAATCCCCTCTCCTCCACTCTCCTCTCAGGATCTTGGGCACACACGCACACGCGCCCGGCGTGAGTTTAAGCCACCGGGTCCGGGACTTGAACCCCGGTCGACTACGTGGGAGTCCAGCGACATAGCCATTACGCTAACTGCTGGCCCCAAGATTTCTAGGGTTTTTTACTGGTCATTTTTATAATTTTGTGTTTCATCAGGTTTTAAATTTCCTATATCATATCTGATTCCACAATGAAATATGAGAAAATTATACGCATCCCATCTTGCCTAACATATACTGTCCAATTTTATATTTTAATTAATGATTTCTAATCATTAGCTTTATATTTTTGAATAATACAGTAATAACCCTATTATTTGGTTTATCATTTAAACCATAGGTTTGGACATCTAAGGCATTCTTTCAGAACATTAGTGAGATGAGGAACTCCTGTTTGCACTGCCTCTCCTTCTGCTCACCTCCCATTTATAGTCTGCTCTGTTATTCTTTATACGTTATATTCTATTCTGTAATTGTAATTGTCCCAGTTGCTTAGCCTCGTTCTTTTATTTTATAAAGTCGGTGCTCAGTTTTATTACCATCATGGCTACTCCTTTCATTTCTTAATTAACATCTTCAAGGATTTTATTTTTCCCAAAGAAAGGACACTTAGGTTTTTCTTGGAATTCTTGAATGTTTGGAAATACCAAACAAAATGTGGCTAGGTAGAAAATTCTTGGACTTCTCATTTTCTGAAGACTTGACAATATTTTTAACCATCTTTCAGCTGTTAATATTTACTATGAAAAAGCTGAACCCAAACTTAAAATTTTCCTCTTATACCTGGTTTTAGGCCCCAATTTTTAATCCATCTTTGAAGCTCAATAACTTTATTCAGTCATGTCTCACTGTTGATTCTACTGATCTTTCTTTTCTTTTTCTCTTCTCCTAAAACAACTGGGCTCATTTCAAAACATGGATTTAGGTCTTATTTGAGAAAATATTATTCTATCTGAATATTTGTTTCCTCTAGTAGGAACACCATTCTTAAAAAGTTGAAATTCCTTTTTTCCTGTCTTCCATATCTATTTTCTTCTCACTAATCATTTTTAAATATTGGGTTCTGTTCTATTTTTCTTTTTTCTTTTTTTCAATCTATTTTCTTTATTCCTGCTCTGTCTCTGTTGGTGTCTCTTTTCCTACCTCTTCTAATGTTAATTTTTACTTCTGTAATTAATTTCTCCCCGTTCTTACTTTCTTCCCTTCCTTCCTTCCAGAGCCCTGCAAATTCTTTTTATCTTAAGTCACTTTCAGTTGTTTAATTATCTCTTACTTGAACCAGCATAGTTCTTTTTTGAATTATTGCCTTGGAAAAGTCATTTTTATACTTTTTAAATAAAAAATATTTCTTTATAATTTCATCTATATTACAGCATAATTTGCTGGAATGTTAGTCTGCCTTTTGTCATCTTCCTCTCATTTAATTTTCCTTGCACTATGTTCCACACAAACCCCTTTTGTGTTATTATTCATCTTTTTACGAGATTACTCATCATTTTATGTGGACTGTTTCTTACAAGTGAGCTATTTTTTTAAAGGATGATGTGGCAGAGAGTCCAGAAAAGTAAGCTGGGTCAACCATCAACTAGGATTTATTTTTCTGTCCTGTGGTTTTTGTCTCCAAATCTCAGCTGTCTTTTAGCAAAGATGACATGTCTTTTTCTGTCCTCATTTAATGCTGTGTTCCTTTAAAAGTCTCAGAGATGTCCCACAGCTTACATTCCTCCTCAGACCTTGCTATTCCACAAGGCCAGGAGTTCCTCTCTCCTTAGAATGACCTGCCTGCTTCAGGCAGGCTCTGTGTTACCTATATGCTCTCAGCGTCCTCCCTCAACCAAGTCCAACCTGACTGCACTTACCAGGAGTTGGGCTGGTTGAAAGTTTTATTTATTTTTTCTTCTCATTTTTCAAAAATTATTTTAGTTGTTTTCAGTGAATTTCAGAAAGATGAATGAGGCCTTGATTGCCACTTTACTGAAGACCTTGATGTGGCCAAAGGACGATACTGGGTCCATTCTCTGATGAAAGAGGGCCTGATAGAAACATGGGCCATGGCTGAATGCAAATGGAGTTTCAGGCAACAAATGTTTGAGAACTTTTGGTGTGATTTAAAAAGCGCCATTTCGGGAACCAGCAGTTAGCGTAATGGCTATGTCGCTGGACTCCCACGTAGTCGACCGCAGTGCGCGTCCCGGACCCGGTGACTTAGAACTCACGCCAGGTACGTGTGCGTGCGTGCTCAAGATCCCGAGAGAATGGAGGAGAAGGGATTGCGGCGTGACCATCCCCCCTGGGGGCTGATTTCTCTCTTTCTGTCTCTATGTCTCTCTCTGTCTGGCTGGCGAGTGCACACGCCCTATAGCGAAAACCTCTCCAAAAAAAAAAAAAAAAGCGCCATTTCCACAGTTAATGGCAGGACTGGAGGGCCTCAAATGAGAACAACCATCTGCTGGTTGAGTTGAAGTGTTTGACACACCCTTTAAAAAAATTTTTTTAACAAAAATTTTATTCAATTCATTTGGAAAACATTGGCAAAATAAATTTCTGTTGTAACTTCACAGACAAAAGCTTCAAAGAATAAAGTTTTCTGTATCCAAAATACAATAACTTATACATACAAACTAATGATAAACTACAATGTCACAAAAGATTATAAGCATTTTACATAGTAGTCAGTCCTTTCTTTTAGTAAAGTGCTCTTTTGATGACAATAAATTAGCATATACACATTAGAATGAACTATTTCCAGACAATACCCAAAAAGTTTTGATTTGTTTTTCTCTTATAAACTTAACTTTATCATTTAGTCTTCAAAATTATTTACACTTATGTATCACTGCTTTTTTTTAAGTCTAAAGTTGTTTTTCTTTTTTAATTGAAAGAGAGATACAGACACCATCAACAGGATTTTTATCACATCACAAGCCCTATTCCCAGCTTTAAAAAAAAATTTCTTACTTACATTGAATTAGTGTACATCTTTGTCAGGCACAATGTGGCATTTCGAAACATGCACACAGCGTGCAATCATCAAACCAAGAATATCATCACATTCATCATTCTCTTTTTATTTTTTCTTTATTTAAATTTTTTAAAAATGTATACATTCAATCACATTATTTAGCTTACAAAGTGAACATTTTGGGGCCAGCAGTTAGCGCAATGCCTATGTCGCTGAACTCCCATGTAGTAGACCATGGTTCGAGTCCAGGACCTGGTGGCTTAAACTCACACCAGGTGTGTGTGCATGCGTGCCCAAGATCCCCAGAAGAGAATGGAGGAGAAGGGATTGGGGCATGGCCATCCCCCCTGGGGGGGGAGGGGCGGTGATTTCTCACTTTCTGTCTCTCTGTCTTTCTGGAGAGCACATGTGCCCTATAGCAAAAACCTCTCTTAAAAAAAAAAAAAAAAAAACTAAGTGAACATTTCTCCCAAGTCTAGTTGATCAAAATATCTTCATCGGATAACACCCATCCTGTCAATTCTCTGCCTCTGTATCCCTCCTCCAAATGTCCTTCCCCAGGCCCCACTCCTCCACACACACCACATCTGGCATTCACACCCATCTCTTGTGTTTGTACATCCTTTAGTCAATCAGTTTCAGTCATAGAGTGCAGACACTCGGTATGTATTAAGTGGGGACACACAATGTCTCTCTTTCATAGCCTGTCTTGCTTCACTCAGCAGTAAAACTTCCATATTCTTCCACTTTCTATCAAAAGCCAGGGTTTTGTTATTTTTTATGGCTGAATGGTATTCCATAGAGAATATGTGCCACGATTTTTCAATCCATTCATCTGTATGGGGGCATTTGGGTTGGTTCCATGTCTTAGCAATTATGAATAGTGTTGCAATAAATATCATTGTGCAAGCACTTTTCCATCGAAGAATTCTTCTGTCCCCTGGGTAGATACCAAGAAGTGGGATTATTAGATCATATGGTAGTTCTATTTGTAGATTTTTGAGGAATCTCAAAATTGTTCTCCACAGGGGCTGGACTAATTTACATTCCCACCAACAGCGTAAAAGAGTTCCCTTTTCATCACACCCCTGCCAACACTTATCTTTTTTTTTTTTTTAATCTTAGTCATTCTGACTGGGGTTAGGTGGTATCTCATTGTTGTTTTGATCTGTGTTTCCCTTACAATGAGGGATATTGAGCATTTTTTTCATATGCCTTGTGGCTATTAGTATGTCATCTTTAGAGAGTGTTTTTTTTTCAACTCCTTTTCCCATCTTTTAATAGGGTTGATCATCTTTTTTCTAAATAGCCACTTGAGTTCCTTGTGTATTCTGGTTATCAGTCCCTTATCTGATGCATAATTTACAAAAATATTTTCCCATTCTGAGGGCTGTTGATTCACACTAATTACTGTGTCTTTTGCCATGCAGAAACTTCTTAGTCTGATGTAATCCCACCTGTCTATTTTGGGGATTATTGACTGTGCTTTGGGGGGGTCATATTTAAGAAATACCACTGCTTTTTTATTGCACCACAAAATAAAGCATGAGACTACTTCAGAAAAAGTCCTTCATTGTTAAATATCACTGAACATATGGTGCCTAGGAAAGTCAGTGAATCCCTAAACTGCTTAAAGCATCTGACTGTACAATTATTTGTGCATTTTAAGAATTTCTAGTAATTAAATTGTGATTCTTAGACTATATTTTCTATAGTTTCTAAGTTGAAAGAACTAAACTTAGCAATTATTTCTCTTGTTTTACTTTTAAAATGTTCTTTTCAGGGCCAGCAGGTGGTGTAGTGGCTAAGGGCACTGGACTGCCACAATATGGCCAACTGCGGTTCGAGTCTCATACCTGGAGGCTTGCTTTCTGTCTCTCTGTCTCTCACTGGTCAAATTAAAATAAGTAAATAAATAAAGTTAAATAAAATAATTCTTTAAAAAAATCTTTAAAAGTGTTCTTTTCAGAGATGTATTGGTAAGTGGTGGGAGAAAAGATTTGGATAATAAAGAAGATGCAGGTGTTAGTGAATGTGAGGAATCACTGTGTTTGATACAAAGATGCATGACTCTCACCCTGGAGTATGACAGCCAACACTTCTGCATTGCTTCTTCTGGATTTTTTCCATTATACAGATGAGAAAACTGAGGCACAGCAAGCTTAGGTAACCTGTTCAAAGTAGTAAGTGGCATGGCCAGGACTGGAACTCAGGTAGTGGAATCACAGAGTTAAAGCTCACACAAATTATGCAAAGAGCACTAAAGTGCTAAACAACGTGACCCTACCTATTTTCACCCGCAACCATTTTTCAGAAACTACTCTCTTGAAAATCACTCATGATCTAGTCATTAAATCCATGAGTCTTTCTATGATCTCATTTTTCTCTGCTTCTCTGAAGCTTTTGTAACTCTTCAATAAACATTCCTTCCTCAGCATGACTGTGGTAGAATGAGGTAAGAGGCATCATGGTAGCAGAGAAATCAGAACTTGGGGGGGACTAATAGGAAGCTATTAAAGATCCTTGAACAAGAATGCAATGGGCTGAAAGTGGTCCCAAAGAAAGATCAGCATAGTAGAGCTATTCATGGGAGTCCAATTGAGCTGAATGAAGTAAGGAGCCACTCTAGGTAAGATTGGCTAGCAACTGCTGCAGGAACTTGGGCATGAATTTATGACCGAACTTCAAGAAATATTCATGCTGTATGGGACTTGATTAACAGAAATAGCATTAGGATTTTCAAGGGCATTTTTTTTTAAACCCTTATAAAACTTATTGCTGTGGCACTTCTAGGCTACTATGGAGAACGTAGTTCTTCATATTACTTAGTGTTTTCTTTCTCAGAACTCACAGGAAAATCTCTTTCAGGTCACACTGAACCTGAGCAATTATATTATGTATTGACAACTGTGAGTCCTGTAGTGAATCCGGGCTTCTTTGAAGTGCCTGCTAAGATGCTCAGAGGATGTACATGACTCCTAGGGAAAAGAAAAGCAATTTTATAACTGGCATTTGGTCCCCTCTTCTCTTTACTTGTATCTACCCTGCACCGTATCCTCTCACCTGCTTTAATTTGTTTCATCTTCCCATACATATATTTAAAAGATCTTTTAAATATTTCTAAAGTAGAAAAGAAGAGAAATAGAACAAAATAAATGGAATGTAAAAGCAAGGAATATAATCCAAGCAATCAACTCTAAGAAGACATTTTTAAGACTTCTGGGGGAAACTAGAGAAATGGATATTATAGTAAAGAATTATTTATTTTGTGGCTCATCTCCACATGGACCCTGAACTTCAGCTGTGAAATAGTGCTTTCAGAGACTTAAAATGAAGATTTTCTGCTGAGACTTCTTTCTCACTTATTTCTAGAAAGGCACGAACCCAGGCCTATCTCCACATGGATCCTGAACTTCAGCTGTAAAATAGAAACTTAACATGAAGATTTTTCTGCTAAGACTTCTTCCTCACTTATTTCTAGTGGGTAGTGTTACCTGTCTCTTTGTCTCCAGTTCTCTCTGTCTCTCTGTGTCTCCCTGAGTCTTTTAATTTTTAAATTTTTTTTTAAGGTAAAGTATTCTCTGGGCTTTCAAGCCCCTTTATTGTGTCAATAGGCGCCTCTCCCCTTCTGTTTAGGAAAGGTACAAACCCAGGCCCATCTCCACATGGATCCTGAACTTCAGCTGTGAAACAAGCATGCCACGTGGTTTTTAATTTTTGTATTTTAATGTTAAAATCTATAGTTTTTATTATCCTTTTTATTTTATTTTTTCTTCTTTCCTTTTCTTTAATTCTTTTCTTTTCTTTTTTTTTTTATCTTTACTCATTGGCTTCTCAGCTTCTACTCATTAAGTGTCTAGACAGGTCCAAGTGAACAGGATGTAAACATCTGAATACAGCTAGAGTCAGAATATTCCTCTATTCCCACTGATTCAGATGCACAATGAGTGAGAACACAATGGAAGAGAGATTGTAGATCACCTCCTCCTGCATGCCTCTGAACACTCACACTGAACTTCCAAGAATTAGAAGAAATGCATCATCCATCAGATGACTAGAAATCACAAGGTCACAAGAAATATGGAAAAACAAGAAAATACCTCTCCTCCAAGAAAAAAATAACTCCTCTTCATCCTCAGACAGTATGATGAAGTTCATGGAAATGTCTGATAAAGAATTTAGAATTTTCATGGTGACAAAGCTCACAGAGATTGAAGAGAGACAATGAACTGCTGAAGAGGCAGGGGAAAGGAGCTGACGAGTTCCAGGTGGTGAGGAAATTCTTGCAAGATCTGAAAGAGGAATTACACACTTTAAAAAAGAATCAAAGGGACCTGTTAAAGATGAAGACTATAATACAGGAAGTCAAAATCTCCCTTGAAAGTATTCAAAGCAGACTAGATCACACTGAAAACTAAATCACATATGTAGAAGACAGAATCGCTGGCCTAGAAAAACCCACCACAATGACTGAGAAAATTGTCCAAAAACTATATGAGAGATACTAGATACCATCAAATGTCCAAGCATCCAGATAGGTGGTATCCCAGAAGGGGAAGAGACCCAAAAGGGCATTGACAATCTATTTCATGAAATCCTGGAAGAAAACTTTCCAAACCTACAAAAACATTCAAAGATCTAATCCCAAGAAATACAAAGGACCCCCAATAGAATCAACCCAAGAAGATCTTCTCCAAGACATATTATAGCCAGACTGAGCAAAATCACACACAAAGACAAGATAGTAAGGATTGGCAAGAGAGAAACAGCAAGTTACCTACAAAGGATATCCCATCAGTCTGACAGTGGATCTCTCATCGGAATCAATGTGAGTGAGGAAAGAATGGGAAAATATATTCAAAGCATTAAGGGAAAAACAATTCCAGCCACAGATACTATGCCCAGCAAGATTATCCTTCACATGGGAAGAAAAGACAAGAACATTCTCAGATAAACAAAACATGAAAGAATTTACCAACACCAGACCAGATCTCTAAGAAATTATGCAGGGAGTGCTATACCAGGAAAATTAAATTCAGTCACACAGAAATAAGACTTCAAAAACTAAGAAAGTGGCCAACTTAATTGTGGGGACAAGCTGGTATCCCAGAATCTAACTGGGAAAATTGAATCACAACAAAAGATAAAGTACATGAGACTGAACTGGTGAAATATTTTATGACTTTTGACTAAAACATTGTTGATTTTTTTCCCTAGGCTTTGTTTTCTGATTTTAAGGATTTTTGTCTTGTCGATAGGTTCATGTACCCACTATTTGAACAGAATCCCAACCTGTTTCCTGGCTTTAAGTTTTAAGCATATTTCCTTAGCATTTCTTTGATTTATTAAAGTTAAATCTACTTTTCTTGAAATTAAAAAAATAAAATTGCAAGTGAGATAATGGCACTTTATTTTTATTCATGTTAGAGTCCGTGCATGGATATGCATGCAAGTGAAAGAGAGAGAAGCGTCCTATAAGGGTCTCATCATGCCATGACCTCTAATCCCCAGCTCTCTAGTTTATCCGGATCTGAGGAATAGGAACATGTGCTACTGTGTTTCAGGCCCACTGGGCAGGAGATGTAAACTCTTGGTCAGCCTTGCAACTTCTAGCAGTGCAGTCCATTATGCTACCAACCGCACCACCTAAGCTGGGTCATGCATGCATGCATATGTGTGTGAGTGTGTGTGTGTGTGTGTAAGTTCTTTCTTTTTACAATGCACAGTGACTTATTCATAAATAATATGCATGTATGTCTGGGATTTTATTTTAGATTTTAGTAAAGAAAACAGGAAAAAAAAAAAAAAAGAGGAACAAGTATTTTTTTAAGCACTTATTTCATTCCAGGAACCTTGCTCAGGGCCTCATCTATGTTTTTTCAAAAAACCTGGTTAGGGGAGGGAATATTTTCTTCCTCATCTCATTTTCTCTTCTCCCCTCTTTCCTGAATAATGAGTGGTTAACTGTATGGTTCACTGAATTGGGAGGTTTATAATCCTATCTCTCTGAGATGCTCACTCTGCCAGAGCCATTATGCAGTGCGTTCAGATTATTCTAGGAATATGTGAGGAAATGCCTGGCTCCTATTCTGACCTCTTGGAAGCTGTCATGGTCAGCGCTGGCATCAATCCTATGTTAATAGTGCACACTGATTTTTCTCATCTGTGAGCCAGAAAGACTTCATGGGAGCCAGGATGATGTCACAAAAAACACGTGCTTCTTTGAAGTGGGAGTCTCTGTCACCAGCTATGCTTTCTGAGCCACGTAAAGCCCTTGATTCTGCAGAGTGAGCCCCAGTCAGAGCAACACCAGAGAAGTAAAGAACTAGGGTTGTGGAGACAAATGGCACAGGATTGAATTCCAGCTCTGCTACACCTTATCATTTCTGCTTCTACTTCAATTTCTTTATATCCTGGGGATAACTATCATACTCACTTCATAGATTGTCATGAGTTTTCGATAATACAGGCTGTTTAGCACAATGTGCAGCACCAAAAGATCTTAGCAAACATTGACTGCTGCTGTTATTATTAATTAACTATGGTGATTATTTTCTAACATACAGCCTTTCTGTTCCTCTAAAATGAGATCATATGACATTTCAGTAATGCATTTGTTGCTTCTATAAGAGTAAATCTATTACCTTAAATGCTATAACACAGCATTGTTACAATAGAGTATGTCATCACCTACTCCATTTAAAATTTTCTAGTATTCACATTGAAAAAGCAGAAAGAGTGAGTTTTAAGAATATATTTTATGGGGGTCGGCAGGTGGTGTGATGGTTAAGACCCTGGACACTCCCATATGGCCGACCACGGTTCAAGTCCTGCACCTGGTGGTTTGCTTTCTTACTTTCCCACTTTCTTTCTCTCTCTCTCCTCAAATGAAAATAAGTGAATAAATAAATAAAATTAAATAAATAATTAAAAAAAAGAATATATTTTATGGGCCAGAGGGTGGCATAAAAATTAAGGTGTTGGACTTTCACATGGCTGATCACACTTCGAGTCCCAGACCTGGCAGCTTGCTTTCTCTTTCTTGTTCTCACTTTCTCTGGTGAGTGCATGTGCCCTATAGCAAATTAAATAATAATAATAATAATAAAATTATTTTTAAAAGAGTGTATTTTACTAATTCAATATGGAATATAATGAGATATGTTACATTCACTTCATATACTAAGTCTTCAAAACCTGGTGTGCATTTACACCTTGACTTGAATTACACACATGCTACTTGTTCAGTAGCCACATATGGATGGTGGCTATTGTGTGGATGGTGCAATCAGAACATGTGCACTTGTACTTTATGATCCAGTAAAGCAAGCTTTTAGGAGGAATGCTGAGCCCAGCAAAGTCAAGGAGGTAATCGTTGGCCATTTGCAGAACTTGAGTCCTAATGCTGACTTTGTTGCAATTCCTTAAAAGTTAGGTGAGTATCCTAAACACCTGGCATATAGCCTCATGCAAATTTGGGCAAGTCAAAAACGTGTCTGTAAACCTCAGATTCTTCCAGAAATCCAAAGAAGGGAGAATAAAAAGGCCATGGACAGACACTTCAGGTAAATTATCCTAGTTTTCAGACTTGTTCAAGAGCCCAGTGTGGCGAGACCCCCTAGGCCAGTGGCAAGCCTTTCCAGTCTATATTTTGCCTGTGTCTGTCTGGAGCAGGCAGGAAATCTCAGGGATCTGCATTAATTCATTCTTTCCACAGTTGTCTCTTGGGTACTTGCTTTATGCCAGGCACTGTCCAGGATCTGGAGGAAGGGACATCCATAAAATCTCAGCTTATCTATGGAGTTGTGGAGGAGATGTGTGCAGGCAATACTGGACTCGAGGTCTAGACCCCAGATCACTGCATAGGAGGAAGAGAGAGGAGCAAAGTTGCACTGGAAGATCAGTGACCCAAAAAAAAATCACCTCATGGCTCATCTTCCAATTTCGTTTATAAGATGGAGGCGGTCAAAGGTCACTCAAAAGAGTGAATAGAGCAAGGAAGAACATTTATATGAAGAAAGAAACTCCCTCCTGGACCTTCCTGGGAAGCAATATAATGAGAAGGTCAAGGGTACAAGCTCTGGCATCAGGGTTTACACTTACTGGGTGACCATGGACAAGTTACTGAAGCCTCTATTCCTTAGTGGTGAATAAAATTAGAGCCTCCCACAGGGGTTGAGTTTAGATTAAAAGATACAACGCACATGGAGCATATAGGAAGTGCTAAGTAAATTTTAGTAATATTTGCAGGGAAGCTAAATAGCACTGCTGGGCTTTTTCATAGGTGAGACTTCTCTCATCATGTTAGTTACCTCCTTCTTTCTCCTCCCAAACTCCAGTTTGCAGATTTGTCTTTGTTCCTTCTCATTTTGGTGGGAATAGCAGGCCAATAGATCATTTTTAAAAGCAATAACTTCAGGATTACATGTAAGAGTTTGCTGCTTTCATATGTTAACCAGATTGAATTGTTCGCCTCCCCTACATCCATTAAAAAGTGATGTATTTTTATGTATTATTTTGTTAGACAGCAGAAATGCACATTTTCCTGTCTGACTCCATCAATCACTTTGTCACGGAACTGATGAGACTCCCAACTGAGGAACTGAGCAGTGATTTACTCTGCACCAGTATATCCAGCTCGGTCCCCAAGGTATCTACTGAGGATAGTCATGTCTACTAATCTGGACAGGCACCGTGGCTCAACTTTCAAGGAATTATTATCTCTGAGAGACGGAACTGATGGAAGAACACAGAGAGGGACAGAAACAAAAAATTCTAAAAAGCAAAACAGAATTTCTGGAAAGAGTATCCAATAGGTCAATTGACTCTCATAGAATATGAGGGCCACATTCCCAATTAAGTGAGATGAAAATATCATCCTTTTAATCAACATGCACCCCTTTCCCTGGTGAGAACACGGGGATAATGACAAACACCATCTAGAAATTATTATACAAGTCAAGGATAGGTTGGCTCATAGTCACAGCAGTCAAGTTCTGCTCAAGTGATGCTGGGTTTAGTTCCTAGGCAGGCCTGTCCATATTGGTTGTACCCATGACCCTGGCTAGCTGGAAAGACTGAAGGAAGAGGTGAGTCACAGTGTGAAATCTTGTTAATGATGCTTGATTTTCTCTTGCTTTCTGTTTCTCTTATAAAAGAAAGAGACTTTTAAAAAGAAAAAAGAAAGAAAAAGTGTCATGGTTCCAGTGAAATCTTTGAATGGGCAGAGAAATCCATCTGGCCTAGCAAGTGTTAGAGGGAGGCCAATTGCTCTGCAGAGGAAAATGGGAGAAGCTGGTTGGCAGTGTGAGGGGAGTATTACTCAGACACAGCAAGAGAGCAAAGAGAAAAACTGAAAACAGAGACAGAGGAATCAGAAGACTTCTAACACCAGGAGTGCCTGTCACTGTTGTAATATAAACAGCTCATACTTTCAATAGAGTCTGATATAAATAAGCTCATTTGTGTGCATCTGTGTCTGACTTGTAATACTTCAGGTGGAAACAACCCACCTATTGAAACTTTCACAGAGCATTCACATTTCTTGTACAACAATTTCTAGGCAATGTTCATCCTGTCCCTCTTCCCTAGTGGTCACCTAAATCTGTGTGTGTGTGTTTGTTTTGTTGTTGTTGTTGTTATTGTTTGTTTTTGGAAATCACAGAAAAGGGCAAATTCATGAAGCAGCCAGCGGCAAAGGCAAGGACCAAGCAACTGGCATGAGGCCAAACAGAAAACAAGATGTGATGAACACTAGAAATTAAAGGCAAATTTGGCAGTAAGGAAGTAGAAACCTCAGATACTTGTAAAAACCATGGTCTGAACGTGGGACTTCACAGGTTTGTAGTGGCGATGATTTACTTTTAAAGGCAACAGGTCGCCAGTAAACACCTGACTTGTAACACTTTAGGTGGAAACAACTTGCCCATTGAAACTTTCACAGAGCATGGACATTTCTTTTTATTTTTGTATTTTTCTTTTTTTGGAGAGGTTTTTGCTAGTGGTCACCTAAATCTGTGTGTGTGTGTTTGTTTTGTTGTTGTTGTTGTTATTGTTTGTTTTTGGAAATCACAGAAAAGGGCAAATTCATGAAGCAGCCAGCGGCAAAGGCAAGGACCAAGCAACTGGCATGAGGCCAAACAGAAAACAAGATGTGATGAACACTAGAAATTAAAGGCAAATTTGGCAGTAAGGAAGTAGAAACCTCAGATACTTGTAAAAACCATGGTCTGAATGTGGGACTTCACAGGTTTGTAGTGGCGATGATTTACTTTTAAAGGCAACAGGTCGCCAGTAAACACCTGACTTGTAACACTTTAGGTGGAAACAACTTGCCCATTGAAACTTTCACAGAGCATGGACATTTCTTTTTATTTTTGTATTTTTCTTTTTTTGGAGAGGTTTTTGCTACAGGGTGCGTGCACTTGCCAGAAAGACAGAGAGACAGAAAGAAAAAAATCACGCCCCAAGGGGATGGCCATGCCGCAATCCCTTCTCCATTCTCCTCTCGGGATCTTGGGCATGCACGCACACGCGCCCGGTGTGAGTTTAAGCCACTGGGTCCGGGACTCAAACTGCGGTCAACTACATGGGAGTCCAGCGGCATAGCCATTACGCTAACTGCTGGTCCCAACATTGACATTTCCTGTACAACAATTTCATCTAGGACATTCTAGACAATGTTCATCCTGTCCCTCTTCCCTAGTGGTCATCTAAATCAGCTTGTGTTTTTTTCAGATAGGGAACCTAAGGAGAGTGTCTACCCAGGAGGAGTCGGAATGCTGATAATGATGGGAGTGTTTAAATAAATGATCAGACGATTCCAACACGGATGATTTTGCCATTAGCTTTCTTAATCATAAGTAAGAAAACCAAGATGCGAAGAAGAAAAAAATATGTCTTCAAACTTACTCTGAAGAAAAGCAAATGAAAGGAAACAACAGGATTTTTAAAGCAAACTCAGAAACTCACAGAACTACCATCTTAAGTCCTTGATGAATTATTTGAGTCGGATGTGAGTTCTGTAGGGGGAAAGGTCAAAAGGATAGTTTTTGTTAAAGCCTGACTTTGACAGCTACTGGCAAAACTCTGCTGTCGCTAGGAGTGCCAAAACCCACCTGCTGCTATGGCCCATTTAGCACTGGGGAATAAGGCAGGCTGGAGGGAGCCCCAAACATCAAAGGTGTGAAAAGATACAAGTTCCTTACCTAGACACTGGGCATGAGCCTGCAATGTACAGAAAAAAATAATATAACTCTGTGCTGCCATAGAAATAAATGAAATTTAAGCCCTTGAAAATGGAAAAGTCTATACAAATTCTAAGTATTATTTTAATTAGATTATTATAACTAGTTATTTTCCATATGGTAATCTTATTAGTTTAAAAAAAAATCTGGAAAAGTCGTCTTGGGTTTCCTTACACATTACACAGCTTATACTTTATGGCTGTGAGGTCATAGCTGTGAAATATCTCCCTTTGACAATTTGACTATGATGTATGCTGTTATATTTCAGTAGCTCAGGGTGATTTTTTCAGCTGGATGAAAAATTCATTCCATTCCATCACTGCTGATATCATCTGCATTTCCACTTTGCCCATGAAAAGCAAAATGCTAGGGAGTTGGAGACACCATTTTAGACCAGTTGCAAAATGATAGAGATTGGTAAAAGATAAGAGAAATAAAGAACATAGACTTTTATAATTAAGTGCCTTGCAATTTAATGGCATCAGGGTTTTCCAAAGTGCTTTCTTATTTATGGAGGCTCAAACCTTTCATAGTCTTAGGGACAAGATGAAGTGGCTGCTGCAGCTATTTGAAATAAAAATGGCAGTTCTAGCCCTTCCTTCCTATCCCCCTTCCATTTACTGCAGTGCCCCAAACACCATAATGGTTGGCCTCTGGTCCTAATTTACTGAGATGTTCAGAGAAAATAATGGTGGAACACCACCCTGACAGCAATGGACATCTGAGGAATAAAAGATTGTAAGAAGATAAAGGTTCTAAAGATGATGACCACTGGCAAATACCAGTAGAAAATCTGTTCATGTCTGTATGTCTAGTAAAATCTATGATTAAAAGTAAACTTGGATTATTCTTTTGAACCAGAGACAAATTCACTCAGAGATAGCCCTTCTGTCTTTATTTATAACCGTTGAACATCTTTAATTCAAAAATCCAAACTCCGAAATGCTCCAAACTCTGAAACTTTTTGAGCACCAACATGATGCCACAAGTAGAAAATTTTACACCTGACCTCATGTAACAGGTTTCAGTTGAAACATTGCAACATAGAATTACTATATAAAATTAACTTCAGCCTGTGTGAATTTTCTGTTTAGACTTGGATCCCATTTCCAAGATATCTAATTAAGTAGATAGAAATATTACAAAAACAGTAATAAAAAATCCAGATTCTACACATATCTGATCCTAAGTATTTTAGATAATGAATAATCGACCTGCAGTGAAAAAACTGGAGACAATTCAATGGTGATTGAGTAAAATAAAAGACTGAATACATTATTCTGTAGCTACATAGTAACAAATTATGCAGTCATAAAAATTCATTGTGTATTCAATATTTATTGAAAGAGGAAAATGTTCACTATATATTTTGTAAAATATTTTAATATAAAATTTCACATAACTATAATACAAATCTGAAGCTATACATATTAACATATCTATACTATAATAAAAATAATTTTATAATTATCAAAAGTTACCCAATAAACATCTAAGAAAACGTAAAGCACTAAAGGTATAATCTTAACCTCATTGTTTGATAAGTTTTAAAATGTTTACCAAGTATGAACTTGAGTTTAGAAAACTGACAACATAAGCAAGACTTTTTACTTAATCTCTGTCAGAAAGTCACCATGAGAAGAAAAATTCTAATAAATGACCATAATATATGCCAAAGTATAACACGCTGAAGCCCTTACAATTAACCTCATTTCAACTAACATCAGACAATAAATACTTGAACCTCCATTTTTAAGTGGTATACATTTTTGTTTGTTAAATTCCCTGAGTCTTAAGGAGAGGGAGTATAACTTTTTTTTTGGGGGGAGGGGGAGATTTTTGCTATAGGGCATGTGCACTTGCCAGAAAGACAGAGAGATACAGAGAGACAGATAGTAAGAAATCACCCCCTAGGGGGGATGGCCATGCTGCAATCCCTCCTCCTCCATTCTCCTCTTGGGATCTTGGGTACGCATGTGCCTGGCATGAGTTTAAGCCACCAGGTCTAGGACTTGAACCGCGGTCAATTACATGGGAGTCCAGCAACATAGTCATTACGCCAACTACTAGTCCCAGGAATATAACTTTTTAAAAGAAGACTCAAGTTCCAGAATACTTTTTATAAATATAATAATCTATCCTTAGCAGGAAGAAATTAGAAAATTTCCCTGGGAAGGACTTTATTGGTCCAAACTTCTAATTGATCATCCTATCTCCGAATCTCCAAGTGAAAACTTTCTGAAGTCCAGAATATGACAATCTAACAAAGACAAACAACTCTTCATTAACTTGATGCTAATTATCCCATTTCTCCATAATCTCACGCCTAGCTATCCCTTTGAGCTGCTGGCAACCTTTGCTCCATCACAAGATACAAGTCCAACTAGCCCCAGTGAATGTATTACATCGAAGTGCCTGTGTAAGCTTAATTTAGTCTTTATGCACTTGTGAGTGTGGGCTCTTCTCATGGCATAGACTTAAAAACAACAAGGTAAGAATGTTGTGGATCAAGAACAAAGGGTACTTCAAAACAAAAGTGGGATCAGGGGTGTATCTTCAGAGAGAAGAGAGGAATGTCATCAACAATCCCTTTAACTTATAGGATGTATGCAGAGTTGGGTTTGATCCATATTCTCCTCTCATGCTATAGTTAGGCCCTAGAAGTAATTGCTGTGAGAAGGTCTGATGAACATATTTATGATTTTCTACTGGAAAGGATTGCTCTGTGTAAAAGGGGTGGAAATTGGTTGAATGTACACTATTTGCTAAGTGGTAAAGGAAGGAAAAGAAAGGCAAGTTCCCTGTTCTTGGGGTAAAAAGTGCAACATAAACATGGTACAATCAGGATTACCAAGTGAGGCCTCCCCGTCTTTTCTGGATCCCCAGCTCCCAAAGCTGCCCTCTTCAAACTCCTGTCCAAATCAGCACGCAGTAGAAAGTGTCCCATGCTCTAAACCACTCCTTTTAATCTTTATCCTTTTATCAAACTTCTAAAGTCCCTTCCTTCTGATGCAGTCATGCCGAAAGATAAATCTGATGAACTAATTCCTACTTAAAGTCTAATGACTAAGAAGTATTCATGAGTTTTTGTTTTAAGTTTATCTATTCTTCCATGAACAAGAGAGACAGCACCCCAATAGGGTCCCCAACACCACAATCCACTATCAACTTCACTCAGGTCCAGACCATGTGTACACACATGCCTGGTATACTCAGAGCGGTCCTCAGATTTGAACCAGGAACCTTTCCATGTGGGATTCTTGTCAGAGCCGCAAGTGTTATGCTACACCCTGGGCCCTTCATAAGATTTTGCTGAAACAGAGGTTTGAAGAGTTTTAATTACTGGCTTATAGTCCCATAATGGCCCAGATGAGACTCCATGACTCTTATTACATGTCCAGTAATGCTGTTCTTAATGCTGTTCTATGTCCTTAATACAAATAACTCCATGAAACTCAGAGTTTTAGCCAAAAGGAATAGGTCATTTCTAAGATAAATTTTCAGGTCTTTAGGTACATGAGTCAAAAAAAAAAGATTTTTGGATTAATGGATTTTCTGAGTTTTAATTATGCTACATAATTCTACTCTACCTATGTTTAGAACTAAACTTGGCACCCAAGAATTCAGAGTTTGCTTTTAGGCATAAAATCAAGGTAGTAAATTGAATAATGGAAGACAGGGGATATGCAAAGATGGGAAAAAGCAGAGAACTAAGAGTTTGGGAGTCTGTCTTAAAGTTCCAACTCTATTAGCTCCCAACTATGTGATTTTAGGCAGGAAATCCAGGTAGGATTGCCTTGAGATGGAAAAGGGAGAACTAATCCAAATTACAATCAGCACAGACCACGGATTTATTCAGTTATACCTTAAGTTAAACTGAGATATTAATATCCATGGAAGTATACATGGGACCAGTCTTATGCTTGAGGAAATGGAGAGAAGTCCTGCGGCCCTTAGCAGCCCTGAGCCCTTTGTCTACATGCATGCAACTTAGAAAGTCATCCTCAGCCTCTGGACTCTGATCTCCTTAAACTTTCATACCTTGGGTCTTGAAGTGCCATCTGCACAATATGTGAGTAGTTCAACTTCGTGGTTAAAACCTTCTTCTAGGAGTCCTAGACACCTTCAGATAGATACTTTAAAACAATCTGTGGGAGGCCAGATGGTGATGCAGTGGTGAAGCAGCATGAGAAGATCCCAGGCTCACGTTGCAGGGCCTCCCCGTACACACCATCCACACGCATGCCCGTGATCCAGGCTGGCCGAGGCTGGGATTGGATAGAAGGAGGATTGTGCTGACAAAGCTCTGTGTAAAAAGTAAATACATAAAAGACTCCACGAACAAGGATTCTGAGCAATTGGAGATAGGATGGACCCAGGAGACATAAGAAACACAGACTGGCATAATTTTGTTCTCAGAGATTAAAGAATAAGTACACCCAGGACCAATAGATGGAGTAGTAATTACATCACTGGACCTTCACATGGTCTACAGTGGTTTGAGTCCCAGATCCGGCTTGAAATTCATACCAGGGGTATGTATTCAAAATCCTGAGAGGAGAGTGGAGAAGGGATTGTGGCATGGCCATCTCCCCTGGGGGGTGACTTCTTGCTTTCTTTTTTTTTTCTTATTGAGAGATTTTCACTATAGGGCGCGTGCGCTCGCCAGACAGACAGAGAGAGACAGAGAGACAGAAAGCGAGAAATCACCCCCCAGGGGGGATGGTCACACCACAATCCCTTCTCCTCCATTCTACTCTTGGGATCTTGGGCACGCACGCACACGTGCCCAGCATGAGTTTTAAGCCACCGGGTCCGGGATGTAAACTGCGGTCGACTACGTGGGAGTCCAGTGACATAGCCATTACTCTAACTACTGGTTCCCAGTGACTTCTTGCTTTCTGTCTATCGCCCTGGTGAGTATGAGTGCCCTATCGCAAAAATCTGTCTTAAAAAAAAAAATAATATACCCAGACAAGCCCACTATTGTTACTAGGGAACATTAGCTCCTATTATTTCAGATGCCATGTATTGCTTCTTTCTGTGGTACCAATTTCACTTTTTCATCTAAAGACAATCAGTAGGGTATAGCATAGCTTGTCTTCCTTGAAACAGTTTTCCTCTACAAGGATTTGCTTCCTTATTGTCAGCTGTTTTTCTTGTTGTAATTTCCCTACTTCATTAAGTCCTTATTCTTATTGTTTTAACTATTCTTATTTCAGTTTGGTTCCTGACTTTCACCTCAATTTACTTAGCATGGTATCCTCTTTAAACTATTTTTAACTCCAAACTTGTCTTGTTTCTTATTTTGAAAAGGTTTCAGAATCCTGACAATTAAAACATTTATCCTGCACTAGATACTGTGCTCTGTGTGACACTTGAGTACAACCTCTGAGCAACCTTCTTTTCCCATCGGTACTAACAATAGTCATTTTCTGATTTTGTACAGAACTCTGGGAAGTGTCTGCTCAGACATGCTCCAATAGGAATGAAGAAAGTGAATTTGAAGTTCCACTCTTTCAGGCTTAAAATCTTCAAATTATACTTACAAACCAGTAGAAAATAATTTTACCTTAAAGAGCATCATTTCTCTAGTAATAGATTTAAATGTTGTGCCTACCTTTGTGAAAGTGTCCCAATGTGAATTTTCAGGCATATTTACTCACTTTAACTTCTGTGTTGATTATTTCCTGACAGTTGGGGAAATAATATTTGAAAGAAAATGAAGGATACATAAAAACATCTCTAGTCTCCAGGATGGCACTGGATATAGGTAGGTGAGATGAGGCCAAAATCATCCCATTACCAGAAAGAAGCACTCTGGGATAACAACACCATCTCTTCAGGCCTCCTCAAAAAGCACACATGCTTAAAAAAAAAAAAAAACTGGTTAACACGTGACACCTGGGAATGGTTTGGGAGCAGATTAGGGTGAAAGTGGAAAGAGAAAAGTAGAAAGGGTCAGAGTACAGAACCCAGTCTCAGGACCTGGGCCCAGAGGGAACATCTTGAAGATATGCATGGCCCAGGGTGGGAAGCAAGAGCTAAATTTGTTTTTGTTTGTTTATTTGTTTTTCAGGGGTTTTTGCTATAGGTCATGTGTGCTTGCCAGAAAGACAGAGAGAGACAGAGACAGAAAGTGAGAAATTGTCCCCCAGGGGGCATGGCCATGCCACCATCCCTTCTTTTCCATTCTCCTCTTGGCATCCTGGGCACGCACGCACACATGTGCCTAGCATGAGTTTAAGCCACCAGGCCCGAGACTCATACCATGGTGGATTACATGGGATAGCTGTTACGCTATCTGCTGGTTCTGTAAGAGCTAAGTTCTAAGGATGGTACTGGAAGGGCATGAATGTGCACAAGAAGGGGAAGGAGGACCACAGCAGAAAGAAAGGCTCCCTCAAAATTCGGCTAGATGGACTTCATTCTCTGAAACAACCTCTTTCTGTTAAAGTTGATTTCTGTTTATCAAAAAACTAGAAACATTGAGGTTTTCAAGAAGCATTACTACATTCACATTTTCCTGGAAACTTGTGTTTCAGTTCTTTACTTTCTGAGCCAGAATATTGTTTAAATGACAGGATGGGATGTCCTTTCACCCCTTCCCCTAGTCTATACATACTACCTCTTGAGAGCCAGATGCTAAATTGTTTCCAGCTAGTTAATAATGACTATGGTAGTGAATCTCCCAGGGGACCCAAAGAAGGAAACCTGCCTCCATTTCCAAGGTTCTGTTACATGTGTTGACCACAGGGTGGATTCAGGTTAGTCGAATAAAGGGAGAAGTAAAGCACAGACATGAATTAGTCCACTGTATAACCTAACTGGGCAAATCCAGGAAGTCACAACTTGCCACCAGCATGCTCTGTGTTCCCAACAGCACAGCTGGAAAGGGCTGAAATCTGCAGTTACTCTAGTTGTACCGCAAAGGTTAGGCTGGATCAAATGAAAAGATGATTGCCTCAAGAGAGTGATGCTGATTATTTTTCTGTTCATTTTTCAGTCACTGATGCCATCAACAAACATATCTGGAGGATCTACTTGATGGGAAGCAATGAACGAGATGCAGCAGAAGATACAGGAGCCCCATCTTGAGGGAACTCCCAATATACGGTTTAAGGCACAAACACAAATAGAATACCCTAGACATTTTGTTTTTAGGTTAGTATACAGTAATAAGAGCTATCACGCATTGATCCCTTTCCCTGTGCCACACAGTTCAAAAGCATGACTGCCAAGCACACAGCCACCTTGTCAAGCATATCACACACATGTCCTAGACAGGGAAGCACAAGCTCAGATAGGTTAAATGACCTGCTCAATGTTGTGTGGTTTGTAAGTGACAGAGTCGGGTGTTGAACCCTTAACATACCAACACAGGGATTCTGACCCATTTGTTTCTCATAAGATAGTCAGATAAGGTACAGGTCTCATGGGAGCTCAGTGAAAGGAGAAAGAAAGCCTTGAGCTGGAGGAACTGGGACAGGCTTAGTGGTTTGAGCTCAGTCTTGAAGGATTAATAGGCTTTAGATCTGAGGAGATAAGAGAGAAAAAAAAAGGGTGGAATGGGGGCAGCCTGGCTAGGAAAAGAAAGCATAGAGAAAAGACAACCACAGGACATTTAGGATCTGGGGAGGGAGAAGTCATCTTGGGGACAGGAGGTGGAATGATGTGGATGCTGCAGAAGGGACACGATGGGAACCTTGAACTGTGGGCCAGGATTTGAGAATACAGCAAAAAGGCAATGAGAAATCACTGGATATTTTTGAGAAAGGGAGTGACCTAGTCAAAGCTCAGATTCAGCGAGCTGGGCACAAAGAGAGAGGTCTAGGTGGGAAGAAGCCACACAATGTCTCCAGGTGAATAGGCCAGTGTCAATGGGACCAGAGAGCAGGGAACAACTACAAAGGTATGTAAGGAAGTAGAATCCACTAAACTAAATAAACATATAGGGCAAAGGGAGGGAACAGAAATCAAGTGATCTTTTTGTGCCTGTACAACTGGGAAGAAAACAAACACTAAATTAGCCTCTGAATTGAATCGCAGGCACTTTGAAAGTATCTCTCAGTTTGTTTTGACCTGTGGACAATTTAAGTGAGTCCAAAGACCCTATTTGATATCCATACTTTTTTTTTTTTTAATTTGACATTGTCTTGCCAAGTAGCAACTCTTGGTTAGGCCTCCTAGTTAGGGAGGACCTAAGGTGTGTTCCACCATGCCCAATCTATGTAGATTTGGCTAGGAATCAAACCCAAGCCAACCATGAGGCCTCAGTTGTTATGAAGATCACCCTTCTGCTTGCACTACCATGGCTAGGCCTCCATACTCTTGTTACCTGACATCCCTCACCCCTCCACACCCCCCCCCAAAAAAAAAAAGAAAAGGAAAAAAAAATGCTATGTTCATGAGACTGCATGAATAGGCATAAAACTCTAATAAGTTAACTCAAGCCAAAAGCAAAAGGCTAGATATTGTGAAACCATTAAAAAAAATGTGTACAGCATGGCAGCTTGGAGCCACCTGAGAATCCTAAGATCACTAGTGGGCTCACACTCCATTAGAGAGCCCCCAATGTTAGTTACTTCGGGAAGAGAGGAGGTTGATGAAGCTAACACAGACTTATTCTACAACTCGGATGGAGCAGCACTTGGCCAAATACAAAGGAAAGCCTTTCCTGACCAATTTCTTTTCCACCTTCATCAACTCTTTCGCAGCCTCCTCTCAGAAGCTTCCTTACCCCATCTCATTCTGAAATATCTTTCAAAGAGGACAGAGTTGTTCTCTATTCAGCGCAAAAGAGACATAATCACAACCACATTCAGGCCCACGCTGCCAATCATCTCCCTGGCATTAGCTCGTACTCGGCTTCCTCTGTACATTGGTGAAGGGTGACATCTCTCAGGAGCCTCCTTGTTCTGTTTTATGACATCCCAGCCTTTGCACTGCCTGCACCAGTCTGCAGTAGAGCCAGGCAGGGCTACAGGGCTGGCAAAATCCTGACTGGGGTTTGTTTTTATGCAGGCTTGCTTTGATTTAATCTGCAATTCAATTTGCTACTTAGTCTCTCCAAGCCCTTATCAACCTTTTACATTTCAATGTGCCTTTTGCTCCTGCTG
>NW_006159479.1:1519128-1555170 GCF_000334495.1 Tupaia belangeri chinensis | reverse complement strand
TTTCAATTATGTCAGCCTAGGTGAATTACCCTTCCATTGTTCAAGGTCAAATCTCCAGTTGTTATTTCCTGCCCATACAGCTAGTCCCTTTCCCTTCCATCCCTTTGGGGCAGTTTCTCAATTGTCACTGGTGTTCCTAGATCCTATCTCCATTAGGTTTCATCTGTAAATTTAATTATAAAGCTATGCCCCGTTTGGCTTATTTCATTCCATGATACAAATGTTGATTATGCATCCATTCTCCACAAGGCACCCTGGGCTCCAAAGATAAACTAGACAAGTCCTTCTGTGGCTGAAAATGAAAAGTGAGGGGTCCCTAAAAAAATGAGTGGGACTAATTTTGTTCTCATTGTTGAGCCCCATCACCTGACCAGTGGACCCTCTGATCCTGCACTTGCTTCTGTGGTCAGAGAGGACTATTCCAGCACAGGCATAAGTGCTTATTAAGCCAAGAAGAGGAAGGCAGAAACAGAAAAGACTGAGTCAAAACAACCCTAGAAAACAGTCACTGACTCATGTCTCCCTACCCCAGCCCGGGTCAAAATGCACTTTCACCTCTGCAGGTGTAAGCTCAAAGCAGCACTCAGCCCATGTCCCTGTAGTTGTGTCCCTGCTCACACTTGGGGTCCTGTGACTGAGTTTAGCCTTTCTTTCCTCCTGTATATTGCCTGTCCCATCCTTTCTATAGAGGGGAACATCCCCAAGAAATATCTCTGGATGAGGCAAGGCACCTCTCCATATCCTGAAACATAAATAGCAGCATGCATTACTCTGATGCATAGCTTATGTGTCACTTCTCCTGTATAGGAAGACTTCCTGAACCTCTTTTACTCTACTGTGCTTTTAATAATAGGGACACCTGAGTCTGGGTAATTTATAAAGAATGGAGGTTTATTTAGCTCACAGTTTGGGAGGTCCAAGATCAATAGACCACTGATATGGTAGGGACTTTATTTTGCTGGCGGAGAACCGAGTGGAGGGAATCACATGGTTATACAGAGGTAGAGCACACAGGTCTATGTATATATCTGAGTCTCTTATAAACTCATCAGTATCCAATCAGGGAGCCTCACTCTAATGACCTTAGTCTTAATCCCCTTCCAAAGGCCCCACCTCTTAACCCAAAATTGGATTAAGTCTCCACCCTATTAACACTATAACAATGGCTCATTAGATTTCAGTACATGAATTTTGGAGGGATCCATTAAAACCATAGCAGGGGGGAACCAGCAGTTAGCGTAATGGCTATGTCGCTGGACTCCCACGTAGTCGACAGCGGTTCGTGTCCCGGACCCGGTGGCTTAAAACTCACGCCGGGCGTGTGTGCGTGCATGCCCAAGATCCCGAGAGGAGAATGGAGGAGAAGGGATTGCGGCGTGACCATCCCCCCTGGGGGGTGATTTCTCGCTTTCTGTCTCTCTGTCTCTCTCTGTCTGTCTGGCGAGCACACGCGCCCTACAGTGAAAATCTCTCAAAAAAAAAAAAAAAAAAAAAAACCATAGCAGGGGGACCAGCAGTTGGCATAATGGCTATGTTGATGGACTCCCATGTAGTCAACCACAATTCAAGTCCCAGACCCGGTGACTTAAACTCACGTTGGGTGCGTGTGTGTGCGTGGCCAAGATCCTGAGAGGAAAATGGAGGAGAAGGGATTGTGGCGTGGCCCTCCCCCTTGGGGGGGGACTTCTCGCTTTCTGTCTCTCTCTCCCTCTCTGTCTTTCTGACGAGCGCACACGCCCTATAGTAAAAACCTCTCAAAGAAAAAAAAAAAAGAACCATAGCAGGACCTTTCTACTGTGCTCCTGGCAAATGTGATGGCCCAGGTAGCCCTGTGCTCATAAGTGGTGGGCTGCCTGGGAACAGGAACCAAAAGCCAAGTAGTTATCTTTGTGCCTCCCTTACCTAGAACCTAGGAGGTGCTCAGTAATTTAACTGAATGACTTCTACCATTTCTACAGATACTGTAGATAATAAAGCTTCCTTCAAACAGTTTTATTTACAAAATTCTACCTCTACCCTCAATATATAAAATGGTAATGGTGGAGCCCTTTTTGTTCAAAAAATAGCAAGCCCACTGGGGGTAGGGTGGTGCCCAGTGCAACCCACTTACCACCTCCCCCACCAACAGCTAATGTAAACATAATATAATATGTTATTCATAAAGGTATGATCAAATTCTATATATTCTCACTGCTTTTCATTCTGTCAAGGCCTAGGGCAAATCCTTCTTTTCTCGAGGCAATATTTCTCTGATCATCTAAGCATCTGCCCTTTTCTGAACTTCTAGAAGTCCTATTGTTTACTGTATTACTCTTCTGGAGGGAGTTTGTGTGAATAAACACTAACGTTAGGGGAGACTGGCTAAAGGCAAAGTGCAATGAAATGCACTTTATATACATTATCCCACTTAATCCTCCGAGCAATCCTGCAAGGTATGCGTTCTCATTATCCTCACTTTACTGATGAGGAAATTGAAGCTCTGAGAGGTGAAGCAGTTTGCCAAGGTCATGCAGCTATTAACTGGCAGTGTTGGGTTTAAAAACCAGAGCTAACTGATTCACTGTTTCCTGTTTCGATGTGCCATTATTTTATCTTTCAACTGTATTGAAACGGAATTGACCCTCGGCTGATCACCAGAATGAATGGTAGGAGTCTTGTCTTTTTTCCCTCTTTGCCTCATTCTCATACAATGTTTGCCTTGAGGAAGAATATAATTAATAACTTTTCAGAGATTAATTAGTTCTCCACAGTATATTCCATTGTTCCTCACCTTTTCCTCCTCCAATATCTCTAGCTACAGGCTGCCTGCTTCTAAACAGAAGTCCAACCCTCTCTCCTTTTAAAGAAAGTCATATTTTTGAAGTATTCAAAGAAGGGCCTCACTGCTGAAAATAGTAAGCACTTCCTCCAAAGGCTGGAAGCTAAGCAGGGGTTTCACAGGAGGGAAAAAACAACAGTGACCTCCTCAAATGGTGAAGGGAGGCTCAAGGCAGGAAATCGAAGGTGCAGCCAGCACAGTTCTAGGGAGAGGGGAAAGCAGAGTGGAGAGAGACTATTTAGGCTTTCACCACTTGGGACTCAACCCTCGATTTAACTTGTGGACTACATTTTTAAAACAGCCAAGTAGTAAAAGCCCTGCTCTCAGTGAACTCTGGCCTCTCTGCCTGTTATGGATGTCACAGAGAAGGCTGCACTTTGTGTGAGGCAACCCCAAGGGGCTGCTCATTGGCCCAGGTGGGATGATTGATGGAGAGAAGCCCCAACGGCACCACCTTTCTGCCCCCACACTGCACCTGCAGGGCAGAAAAACAGGTTGTGATCTGTAGGGGCCCTCCAGCCTTCTCCTCCACACTCACTCCCTCAAGCTCTCTTCCTTGAAAATTAACAAAAAGAAAGAGAAGTGGGCTCCACTGGCCCAAAGTGTAAGCAAGTGAAATTATAGATGAGTAGACAATATAACAGAGTCAGAATGAAGTAGGCACTTCTATAAAAAAAACCTTAAAATCTATTTCCTTCCCTACAGCTCTCAATTTAGTTTTATGTGTTTATAACAATGTATGTAACCATGTGGCTAAAATGTCAGATGATTAACCACATTCTCATTTTTATGTTCCTATTTTTTTTTAAGAGATTTTTGTAATAGCGTGTGTGCGCTCACTGGAGAGTCAGAGAGACAGAAAGTGAGAAATCATGTCCCCAGGGGGATGGCTATGCTACAATCCCTTCTCTTCCATTCTCCTTTGGGATTTTGGGCACACATGCATGTGTGCCTGGCATGAGTTTTAAGCCTCTGGGTCTGGGACTCAAACTGCAGTCGACTACATGGGAGTCCAGCAACATAACCATTACGCCATCTGCTGGCCCCTATTTGAATAATCTAAAGTTAATTCAGTGAGTTCAACAGAAGTCTTATCTTAAAATATTTCTTTCCAATATCTTTTTTTTTTGAAATTTAATAAATACTGTTCAATGCCTAGCACACTTGTGATATACATGGTTGACTAATCAAGTTTTCCCTTTAATGGCTTCTTCACAAGGCACATGTGCAACTTAAAAATATATATATATGCATATACACACAAAGCAAAATATGCATTGAGAAAGGAAAGCGAGGTCCAGATGATAGACATTAGATGAATCTTCACACATTTGTGCTGAGACAAAAGTATTGTTTCCAAAAATATATTCTATTAAGTCATTAGAAAAGTCACGATGCATTTTTGCATAGAAAAAAAATGTCATGACTTTTCAAATGATCCAATATTATGCATGGATAAAAGTTTTTATTGCTATACATAGATTTAAATTTTTAAACCAAAACCTTTAGTTTAGGTGCCAAATTTAAAACTTTCAGGATTTCCTAGTAATCTGCTGACTATCCTAATATCTGAGTTACATGGGTGGCCACTGGACCTATGTCCCTTTTCTCCCTTCTACTCCTTCTTAAAAATCAGAATTCATTTTACAAAATACGGAATAAGAAAATGTAGTCTGAAAGAAAATTGTTTGTTGAGGGAGAAAGTAAGTGAATGAATATACAAATAAACAAACCTAACAGTTTAAAACTTCTACAAGTAAAGTCAAAAGATAAACTAGGGGTCCAGCATATGGCATAATGGTTATGTCATTGGACTTCCACTTGGTCGACAGCAGTTCGAGTTCCAAACCCAGAGGCTTAAAACACACGCTGGGCACTTGTGTGTGCATGCCCAATATCCTGAGAAACAAATGGAGGAGAAGAGACTGCGGCATGGCCATTCCCCTGGGAATGACTGATTTCTTGCTTTCTCTCTTTTAGTCGCTGGCAAGTACGCACAACCTATAGCAAAACTTCTCAAAAAAAAAAAGATAAACTAGGAAAAAAGCGCAAATTATATCACAAATGGTTCAGTTCCTTTCTGCATAAAAACTCTTGAGAAGTCAGTGAGAAAAATTCCAATAAGCCAATGTAAAATAAATAAATAAATAAAAGCAAATTAGATAAATAAACAGTTCACAGAAAAGGAACTGAATATAGTCCTTCAAAGTTTGAAATGCTTACTCTCACTCAAATAGAAATGATGAAAAAGAATAATGTTGGGGAAAGATGGGGAAATACATTCATGAGAGTGAAAGATAATCGACCTCTATGGAGGGCAATTTAGCCAAATATGTCCAAATTGCAAATGCATTTACTCTTTGACCCAGCAATTCTAATCCTAGGAATTTATCCTATGTATATTATTTTACATGTGTGAAGTCACATAGGTACAAAGTTATTTACCACAGCACTGAATAGCAAAAAGTATTTTAAAATTGTAAGTGGCAATCAACAGGGGTCTAATCGAATGAATTATAGTCCAGCTCCACAATTCTTTATCTGAAACCCTGGGGTTCTGATGTGGTTTGCACGTCAGAATTTTTAAAATTTAGAAGGCTAATACAAGACATGTACCATATATTATGTAATACCCGAGAGGGTTCTGGGTCAGCACTCCATAATCAGATCCATTAATATTCCTGCCGAGAAACTATGAGTATTCATGCTAAGGGGAGAAGTGCAATCTATGAATTGACTCACATCAGTCTGAGTCATGTTTTACAACCAAATCAGTTTGCCACAAACTCAGGAAAACTTAAAATTTGCAGGTTTTGTTTTTTTAATTTAGGAATGGCATATTGGGAGTTATAGGCATCACCCATACAATAGAATACCATGCAGCTTAAATAAATTAAAAATACAGTTTTTGCACCGAGCAATCTCCTAAATACACTAAGTGGACCAAAAATAATCATTTATGTACAAAAGGGGGAAAAGACAATAGAATATAGACATTTCTTTAGGGAGGTCTGAATAGTTCTGAACTATTAACATATTTATTATTCTAGAGAGAAAACTATGAGGAGTCTATGAACTATGGGTAAGAGTCAGACTTTTCTATCACATTTATATTTTTAGTTGTTAAATAAAGTATGTGTATGGATGATCAGCAGATGACTAGGCTTTATCCTCCCATAGGTGTCCTGAGGCCTCATGTATCAAGCACCAGGTATAGAACAAACACTGAGTTGGTGCCTGGTCCAGATCATAGCAGGGAGTATAAGGCAGGAATCAATATGTCCATTTTACTACTTGATCTTAGCCAATGGCTGAGAAGTGATTAATATTTCCATTTTAGAGATGGGAAAACCAAGGTTCAGATGGAATCACATACACTAAGCGGTAGAGTTGATATCCATACCCAAATCTGTTTGAGTTCCATGGCATAAAAGAACATTTTAAAAAGAGAATTAAATGGTTATCTGAAGAGGATATGTGTTCAAGCTAAGACCAGAGGATGAGGGTTTTCTTGAACACAGTTCTTGAGATGGCTGAGCTTCTGGCTCTACTCTTACTGCTCTGGGCATGGGTCATGCTGCAGCATCAGGAAAGTCTCTTGAGTAAGGAGTCCGTGCTCTGCCTGAGCTCTGGAAAGGTGAACTCCACGAAAGAGTGCTGAATCCCTATGGTGTCCAGTATCAGCATGTCTTCTCACATGGACAAGTAATCTAGCTGGAGGATGCACTGCCCTTTTTCCATGTACTTTATGAGCCCTGGCTGGGGGTGGGAAGGGTAGAAACGGGTTTCCCTCTTGAAGGAACTCTAGCTCCACAAAGATTCACTTTTTGTTCTCAAGTACTATATTCTTAAAACTACAGCTTAAAATTTATTAAAACATACAAATATCAATGTGGTTTGTCGTTTCAGTCTTTATTCCCTTTGTCCTATGATGGAGAGAAGCAAAGTAGGACCATTCAGACACTCTGCTTAGGATCAAGTATATGGCAGAAGTCTGGTCCATTCATGTGGAACAGGCTGGGAGATTCAGTGTCTGCTTCAAAACATACTGAGTATCCCCCTTCCCAGTACCCCAAGAGACCAAGCACCTGCCAATCATTCTTCTGTCCCCACCCACCAGGAATAGTCACCAGATAGGAGTTTTTTTAATTAGTTGACCTTTAGTCAATGACCCAGAAGAGTTAAACAAAAAGTAATGAGTTTTAAACAGCAGACACGGGGGCTTCAGAGCTAGACTTCTAGGTGACTAAGCTATCTCCTTTTTTCCTGGGACCTCCTTCATTTTAGTTCTAAAAGTTCCTGTCTGGACAGGACAGCTGATCACCCTGTTGAGGTTTCAATCCAAGTACCACTATTCATTAGCTATGTGCCCTTGTACACATTCTTTAACTGCTGTGCCTCGGCTTTGCCATGTGTATGATGGGGTTGTTAAGATCAAATGAGTGAGAGCAGCAGTTGGCATAATGGCTATGTCGCTGGACTCCCATGTAGTCGACCACGGTTCAAATCCTGGACCCAGTGGCTTAAACTCACACCAGGCATGTGTGCATGTATGTCCAATATCCTGAGAGGAGAATGGAGGAGAAGGGATTGTGGCAAGACCACCCCCCCCAGGGGGTGATTTCTTGCTTACTGTGTCTCTGTCTCTGTCTCTCTCTCTCCCTCTCTCTCTCTCTTTTTCTCTCTTTCTGGTGAGTGCATGCACCCTATAGCAAACACCTCTCAAAAAAAAAAAATGAGTATTTGTAAAGTGCTGAGAAAACGATGCTTAGTAAGAGCTCTATAAATGTTTGTTCAAATAAATTATGTTTAACTTTGTTGGGCCTTATTGTCATTAACTGTAATCAGTCTATACAGCAAGAGATTGAGCACTTTCTAACTGCATAATTGTTGGTGGAGACTAAGATAGTTCAGTGACTCAATATGCTACAAAACTGGAGCTAGAGGCCAGGGAGCTTTTTGAGCAAGCTCAGCCCACCCTGCTGTCTATAGCTCAGCCAAGCCTTCTGGTCCTTGCTGGTTCATGTCACTTACCCTAACTGACTGGCATAGAGTAGGCTCACAGTAAATATTAAGTGAATGTATAATTTTTTTTCACAAGGGCCTGTCCAGGGCTGCTGGAAGAAGTTTGTATTTTTGCTGCCTCTTATTTGCAAAGGAATGTCATTAATACTAAGGTTTCAAGGAAGACTGCTTACCTATGGTGAGATTTCCTGACACCATAAAACAAAGCTAGAAGAGAGAGTAGGGTCCTCTTCTTTAGCAGTTATTTATGGACCTGAATCTGTGGGTAGCCTGAACACAGAAATGTACACGTTAGTCATAACTCAGTCAGCATGCTGGACTCCTGAAGCCTTGAGATTCTGCAGCCGGGCTTCCAGGCTGCTCCTGCAGAGTTTTGCAATTTTCGTATGCACATACTCAGTCACTTTCCTGCACACCTGTCCGGCCCTGTCTGTGTTCTGGATACCTGCCAGGACACAGGGGCCTCTCTGCGTGCTGGGGCTGCCTGCTGCGCTCTACCCCAGGTGGGTCCCGAGTCAACAGGGGAGCCAGTGACTGAACCACAGACCTCAAGATGTGCAGGCAAGTTCTGCAAAAGTCTGCACTTCTCCACTGCCTAATAAGCGGCATATGTTTTTCTGGCTAAAAGGTGTTTAAATGAAATCATTTTTTCCATATTACTTTCAAAAGTTTATTTCATCAAGCATGAAAATGTTTAATATTATTATTTAAGATTTTTTTAAAAAAAGAAATCACCATGGTGAAGATGTTTCTCCTTTACTCACTTGGAGAAAAGAATACAATTTTTAACCCTTTCCCCAAGAAGTTTGAATGACTTAGACTTGAGATGATCCTTGGGGATCACAAAGCGTAAATGACTGAGCCAAGCCAGAGAAAGAGAAGTTTGCCCCTGACAGACCTTTACTGGTGAAAAGTGACACCTGAAATGATGGTTGCAATAAAATCGAACAGGCCCCACTGCCCAGCTGGCTTTGCAAAGCCGCTGTGTCCTCCTTAGAAATGTGTGTCAGTGTTGGCTCCCCAAGACTGACAGGTTCTAGAACTATCACAGCTCTTTTCTCTCCTAAAGCCACATAGTCCCTTGAAGAACCAAGTGCTGAAATTACTTAAATGGAAAAGCTCAAGGGCCCCTAGGAGGCAGGGCTGAGGGACTAGGCCTCTAGACTCTTCTTTCACTCAGCAGAGAGCACCACCACTCTTTGATCCTTTTCACTTCAGGCAATAAAGCCAGACTGCTCTAATCTGTAATGACAACGCTGCAGGCCTGCTCCTGGCATGTTAAAGTGCCAAGTGGGTGAGTGGAGCCTGCCCAGTAAAGGCCTAGATATTGGAGTGGTATGTGGCAAGCTAACAAGTTGTTAGAGTTATTTATTCCTCTCATGATAAGTACACCTGGAAGGTTGAAGACTCACTTAGAACTCACAGACTATTCTGAGTTCTCTGCAGAACCCAGGGCTTAGGGAAAGCCACAGCCCGTCTCCTGCCTTTTCCTCTCTTGTTCTGTCCAACATCAGCCCCACTTCCAAGCTCCACCTGCACCTCCCCCTCAGTCCCTCTCAGACTCTCCTAGATGCCACACATCAGACTGCACACAGGCCTTGAAAGGGCTTGGACTGTGAATAGTCAGCTAGGATCCTGGGTATCTGTCACCTAGTGCAGTCTGGGGAATGGAGGTTCTGAGTGTGTCTGTAGGCTTAGCACCCTGTGGGGAGCTACAGACAGAGAGGAGACTCTAGAGCACAGCGCCCAGAGTGGGCCTCACGCCCAGACCATTAGCACCAAAGAGTGAATAGAGGGTGAACAATCAGTGAAGGGGAGGAGCAGGCCATAACTAGTCAGGCCTGCTGAGTTCCTTGGTGCAGGGGCAACTGTTATTGCTATGAACTGGAAGGAAGTCTCGAGAGGATGGGAAAGGGGCACCAAAAGGTCGCTGAGATGTTCTACTTAAGGGGTGAGAGTGAAAGACGACAAGCATTTAACTTTAACAAGAAGAACTAGGGTCAACTATTTGTGACTTGGCATGGATGGAAAATGGTGGATCGAATTTTTTATCTCTGGAGATATCCCCTGCCTTTTTCAAATGCAATGTCAAAGAAAGGTCAGACATTAAAGTAACCACAAGAAATCTAAAAATATGTTCTTCATAGCTGGAAGACTTTGAAGAGTTTTTCTTTTTAAATGAAGGGTGGGGGCTGGGGGTGCCATCTTAATCAAGCAGCCTTTCAAAGTCCTAATGGTTTTCAGGTTTTCTCAAGATCGTTCCATAAAACCAGAGACATAGATGATTTTTTATTATTATTATTTAGTTTAAGCACATATGGTTAAAAAAAAAAACATAAAAAACCTGAGATTCCAGGAAAGAAAGAGATCAAGAACAAAGTAACAGAGGAGGAATCTTTGCATGTTCTTGAGAATAACTGGAGATCCACCAGCTAAACACATTACAGAGAGGTACCCCCACAGGGGACTTCTATGTTATGGTGCAAACACTCTATTTCTTTAATATCTTTATTCCAAGGTCAGATTCTCACGCCCCCTACTTGAAATTTTGTCCATCTTCTATGAGACCACTTGCATTTCTTCATATCTTTTCCCATGCAGGGAAAAAAAAAAAAGTCACAAAAGCCCTGCCCTCTCTCTTTTCTGTGTGCCCTGATACCATCCCTATATCCACTAGGGCTGTGAAACATGGTAGAGACAGATTACTATGAACCTGAGATAAATAAAGCAACCAGACTTGGACATAGAGGTCAACAGAGTACGAGAAAATTGACAGAAAAGACAAAAATTACGCTTGTCACCCGTGAAAAAGTTTAGATCTCACGAGGATTAAAATAAGAGTGCAGGCCAGAAAGACTGCAGACCCTCAAGTCCCAAACCCTTCTCTGCACACGGTAACCCAAGTACAGCCTAATTACCCTTATCGTTGAACCAGGTAAAGCACCAAAGCAAGACAACAGTGCACAGAGGAAATGCGAAGAGCAGCATGAAAATAATTACGGATTGGAAGGAAACTCACTCGTGGCTTAAATCTATATAACCTGGCCAAGCAATCACATTGTGAAACGGAAACATGATCGTGATGGATATGAAACGAGCATTCAAAGGGCATAAACAAAGGCTTAGGCTACTCCAAGGGAAACATAAATTCAGTGATGCGATGGAAAATATAGGCTCCATTTGAGGAGAATTACTATATTGGGAAGATCTATTAATCCGTTGACAGTCTCTCAAAGAAAGTGATGGCAGCCTACTAGTTTGCCTCATTTCAAACTGGTCTGTGCGCAGAACTGGAAAATACATCTCAGCAAGCAGGACTATGCAGCAGGCAAGGGTTGCCTTCATAAATCTGGTTCATTTTTCATCTTGATGATTTTTCTCTGCTGTTTCCTCCCTTTCTCTTTTTCATTCTCATGCCAAACACCTTTCAGATCAACAAAATCCCCTTCTACGGAAAACTCTTCCTAGGCTAAGGGAGGAGAGGTGCTTCCTGATAGCCTGGAATTGTGAGTGGGGTCGGTAATTGGTCTGCATCTCCCAGGTCTACAAACGGGGGTTTCATCCTGGTTTATCTTCCTCTTCTGACCTGGCTTCCCAGTGCTCAAATGGGGCCTGCAGCTCCACTGCTTGGTACTCAAGGACTAAACCTTTAAGATGCCAACTCTTAAAATCAGTTCAGATTCCAGTTCGAAGGACTGAACTGATCCAGGTGAGCTGAGACCTTTCAGCTCCAGTCAGGAGAATCACACACCCCGACTTTAGGAGTGTGACAACTGCCCTAATGCTTTTTCAAGGGCTTTCATTTTTATCCAAATAGCTTCTAGCATTGCCAAGTAAAAGGAGAGGTGTCACTATCGTCCAAAGTATAAGCGAACAGTAGAGTCTAATGTGAATCCAATTGAACGAGAATTTTGCTGGAAGGTCCAAATAGCAAACTGCTTTTTCCAGATGTCAGAAAGCCTGAGGTCTGTGTGAAGAAAAAAATGCAGCATTTGGGGCTTTTCATTTGGTGTATCTGTGGAAGCACACAGATGAAAGACCACTTACAGAGAACTATGCTTCACACTCAAGCTGCCCTATTCTCCCCATCCCATCACTTGATTTAGTATTTCAGAAACACACCATTGTGCAAGAGGAAGAATTGTCCTGGGAAAAACAGAACGTGGACCCTGAGTTTTAGTTACTAAAATAAAGATTGCAGAAATAGATTAAAATGGTTTTGAAATATGTTCCTTGTTAAAATCCTATTGCCGGCATTTAAATAAAAGGGGGGTTTTAGAGAAGAAAATCCCTGCTTGGTATCCCAGGGGCCAGTTCTGTCTCAGGGATCTCTGCTGACACAACTGAAATGTACTGAAGCTGTCTATGGGGTGTTGTGTCCCGTGGCAAAAAGTAAAGGCAAAGTCCTGCCCTAACACAGTCACCCTGTGCGGAAGTAAAGCCACCTCAGGCTCCGCTCAAGCATGTTCCTGGAAAACATCCCCTGTTTTCCTAGACTTAGAAAGCACCTAGTATAAGTAACAAAACCAAAGAACAAATTAGACTTCTAGTTATGAAATAAAAGCATAATTAATACCACATACAGAAACTAGCTTTGTTGTCCAATACTCACAAAGGGCTTGGCTTGTTTTCCCACCTTGCCTCACCTGAAGTCTTTTAAAATTTTTTTCAGTTTATTATTTTGTTCTCGTTGCTTTTATTAGAGATGTTTTGCACTTACCAGAGAGACAGAAAGTAAGAAATCAACGCCCGGAGGAAATGGCCACACCACTGCAGTCAACCATGTGGGGTTCAGCAACCCATTACACCATCTGCTGGTCCTCTTATCAGTATATTTTGTTCAATGATAGCATATGAGACAAAGCAAAAATTTGTACACTCAATGTCATAGTGCTCAAAATGGAGCTAAGTATTGGCAAAGCATAATCATGAATAAAACGTAAGCTTTTAGATTATTCAGCGAAAATCATAACACTGCAGAATACACATTATAACATCTGGCTGTCACTAATGTCATAGACTGAAGATCATCAAATCCTAAAAGGAAAAGGAAAAAACTTAGAACTTCCCTATAATGACCTAATGAAGCTGCCATGAATACCCAAAAGTGGAGGGCATAGAAGCTCTGCTCCCCTTCCCATAGTCCTTGCTCTTTGCATCTCATCATCTGTATCTTTGTAAAACCCTCTCTAATAAACTAGCAAATATGTTTTCCTGAGTTCTGTGAGCTGCTCAGCAAATTCATTGAACCTGCGGAGAGGATCCTACGAGCCCCAACTTACAGCAGGTCTGCAAGAAGCACAGGTAAAACAATCTGAAGCTTACGCTTGAGGGTGGGGGCAGTCTTGAGGGCTGAGCCCTGAACCTATGAGATTTGATGCTATCTGCAGGTAGACAGTGTCACAACTGCATTGAACTAGAGGACACCCAGCTGGCACCTGCTGCAGAATTGCTTGCCAGTGGGAAGAAATCATGATTTCTTCTAGGAGACCAGCAGCCAGAGATCTTCTATGCCGATGGGTAAGAGAGAGAATTAAAGTTTGTTTAATTAATCCATCAAAGCTGGTTAGTTTAGATTATTCTAAGTATTTCTTACTCCCAGGTATGGGGCAGGACCCTATGGAATGAGGAATTTACAATGTACTCTCAGATGAGGTGGGTCAGAGAATATTTTTTGGCTAGCTCCTGCACAGAAAGGCAGAGGATCCACATGAGAATGTTGTTAGTTCAAGTTGGAGACCTGAGTACACAGGGTGAACGTGTGCCCATGGTCCAGTGTAGGCTGAAGCTGAGGGCAGATTATGATTTCAGGAGCCTACGGAGTGCTGCTTGTCTCTGTGTGTCTCCCTTACACATGCTCATGGAAGAAATGATCTTTTAAAGAATGGTTTAAATAAATATTTTTGTGTGTAGTGTATGTATATATTTAAGTTTTTAAGCTTAATTATATATATTTAAGTTAGGATTTTTTTCCCTTTTTTTTTTTTTTTTTTTCTCTTAATACCAGAGAGTACACACATGTGCCAGAGAGAGCGAGAGGGAGAGAAAGAAACCCCAGTGGGGCTGGGTCACACTGCAATTCCCTCTCCTCAATTCTTCCAGCCTGTCAGGATCCTGGGCACACAGGCACATGCACTTCCCTTATTTTTTCAAGCTGCCAGCCCAGGATTCAAACTCTAGTTGAAGACCCCATAAGCAAGGTCTTCAAAAAGTTCTTGGAAATGCATATTATATATATATAAAAAAAACTATGCATAGATTTCATTTTTCTTTTACACCAAAATAAATTCATACTTTGATTCCATTTTCCCACAAACTTTTTGAGGTTCTCTTTTATCTCTACTACTCTATATTACTTTACATATGAATTACTCTCAAGTTAAAAATTTTAAGACCCAAAGAAGGGAATGCTTATCTTATTTTATACATTCAATTACTGTGCATCACTACAGCTTGTAAAATTAGTTTACTCAACATGAACACACTTCCCAGTGTGTTCTCACTTTTCCAGTCCAGATGAAGATACCATACACATTATCATCAACGGGCAATCTTCCACTTTTGTGTCCCTCGAATCTTTTTTTTTTTTTTGGAGAGATTTTTGCTATAGGGCGTGTGCGCTCACTAGACAGACAAAGAGAGACAGAGAGACAGAAAGCGAGAAATCACCCCCCAGGGAGGATGGTCACACCACAATCCCTTCTCCTCCTTCTCCTCTCGGGATCTTGGGCACACACGCACACGCGCCTAGCGTGAGTTTTAAGCCACCAGGTCCAGGATGCAAACTGTGGTCGACTACATGGGAGTCCAGCAACATAGCCATTACATTAACTGCTGGTCCCATCCCTCGAATCTTTTAATTGGTTTTCTGAGGAATTATTTCAAACTGTACTTGGAATAATATGTAGGATTTGGGGGAAAATATTTTTTTACTGGACTCTGTCTGAATAAGTGATTTGATTAAAGATAGATTACAGTAAATAAACAAAAGCACAATGAGATATTTTGCATTCACTAGGATGTGGCCATAATCAAAAGTCATGGAAAATAAAAGCGTGGGTGAGGATGTGAAGAAAATGAGCATCTCATACACTGCTAGTAGAAGTGTAAAATGGTGCAGCTGCTCTGGAAAGCAGTCTGGTAGTTCCTCAAATTATTCCACATAGAGTCAGCATGTGACCCCACAATTCTACTCCTAAGTATCTACCCCAAAAACTGAAGACAAGTATTCAAATAAAAACTTACGAAGAGGAACCAGCAGTTAGCATAATGGCTATATCGCTGGACTTTCATGTAGACGACTGCAGTTGGAGTCCCAGATCCTGTGGCTTAAATTCAGGCCAGGTGCGTGTGTGTGCGTGCCCAAGATCCCAAGAGGAAAGAGATTGCGGTGTGGCCATCTCCCCTGGCAGGGGTGATGGGGTGATTTCTCGCTTTCTGTCTCTCTGTCTCTTTCTGGCAAGTGCACATGCCCTATAGCAAAAACCTCTCGAAAAAAAAAAAAGTACAAAGGAATGTTTATAGCAGTACTGTTCATAACAGCCAAATGATGGAAACAATTCAAATGTCCATCACCTGATGAGAACATAAGCAAAACGTGGCACAGTCATACCACCAAATACTGCTCAGCTGTGAAAAGGAATGAAGTACTGACACATGTTCCTGCATGGACAAACCTCGAAAGCATTATGCTAAGTGGAAGAAGCCAGTCATTAAAGGCTCCATATAGTGTGGTTCCATTCATATAAGTTAGCTATGTAGAATAGCTAACTCCACCAAGACAGATTACAAGGTAGGCTGTCCTGGGGCCAGGGGAGGGAAGAAAGGGGGGATGACTGCTTAGTGTGTAGAGTTTCCTGTTTGAATGACACAAATGTTCTGGAACTAGAGAGGTGATGGCTGCACAACACTGTGAATGCACTAACTGTACACTTTTTTTTTTTTTTTTTGAGAGTTTTTGCTATAGGGCATGTGTACTCACTAGAAAAAAAGAGAGAGACAGAAAAAAAAGCAAGAAATCACCCCCCCGGGGGGATGGCCACACTGCAATCCCCTCTCTTCCATTCTCCTCTCAGGATTTTGGGTACGCGTGCACAAGCACCTGGTGTGAGTTTAAGCCACCAGGTCTGGGACTCGAACCGTGGTGGAGTCCAGTTAGAGTCCAGTGACATAGCCATTATGCTAATTGCTGGTCCCTATATGTACACTTTCAAGTCATTAATTTTATTTCCATTTAATCTCGATTTTAAAAATTACTACCAAATTATGGCTCCATGTGAGATATAGTAATTTATTAATACACATTTAGAGTAATGGTTACAGAAGAGTGACATATTTATTATCTAATCAGCACGCATTGTATTCAGGTACTGCTGCATCCTGTTCAAGTCCAAAAACTCTCTTTAGATCCATTATCGTCATTTATGCCCTTGTTGGCTAATTTCCACCATGAGGAAAACAAAAAGTAGTCACACTGTTATTCACAGGTCATGGCTCTTCAGAGCTGGTTTGTACTAAAGCATAGATAGTCTTACCCCTAAATTTATTTGACACTGATAACTTCACAATCACAATGCACAATCCATATGAATACTGGCTTCCACTACTATTTCCAAAGTCATTGCTGAGCTTGGTTCATGGATGATGACCACAAGTGCAAGTCTTTTCCAGAATATGTAGATAAAGGTGGACAATAATTTATTTTCTGGAAATGTTAAATTCTCAGTTTGGAAATGATATAGAATAAATGTAGAACAAGGTGTCTTCCAACTATGTCTTTTTCATCCTTTAGAAGGGTTATAATTTTGGCATTGCTGCAATGGGATTTCTGTCAATGTGGGCTACACCACCACCTTCCACACACGACCACCAAAAGGGTGCTAACCATGGGCATTGATGAGTGACTCCATTCAACAAGAAATACCCTTTGCTCACCCTGGACAGCTTAACACTGACTGAGAGAGCATACTACTATTCCATCGAGCAGGCATTGACTGGGAAGGCCACTTGTCATTGAGGAGCAATAGCCTTGAAAGCCCTTAGAGAAGACATGCATAGGCCCTTGCTCAGTTCTAAGGTGATAGTGGTTTAGGGGTGGTTTGGGGGGCCCTCTATTCTCTATAAAGAAGCATTCTGTGCTTGCTGTGTGGAAGGATGGGTCAGTACATCCATCTCTACAGAGTTAACATAACTCTCTGCCTCTTTATAAATTGTACACCTGTTAAACAAATCTATCAAATTCTCAACTAAATTTGTTTGGGTTTTCAAATAAATGCAAATTATTATAAGTAATAAAATGTATAGTAACAAAGTGAGAGATACTGATGATTAAACGAGTGGTTCAGTGGTGTTAGAATTTTTTTTTTTCAGAAAATACTGTTAGATCCAGACCAGATATGGAAGGTTAAATTGTGTAATCTCATCTGACTTTAAAAACTTGCTTTCAGGGCCCAGCAGGTATGATGGATAAGGCACTGGACTCCCACATGGCTGACCAAGTTCAAGTCCCAGATCCAGCAGCTGGAAAATCATGCAAGGCACACGTGCCTCCATGTCCAAAATCCCAAAACAAGAATGGAGGAGAAGGGATTGTGGCATCGCCATCCACCCCCGCCCCCCACCCATAGGGGTAATTTCTCACTTTCCTGGTCTCTGTCTCTCTGCAGTGAGTACATGTGCACTATGGCAAAAACACAAATAAATAAATAAATAAAACTTGGCTTCAAAACTTTGTTTTAAATATACTGGGAGAGAGCAGGGAGGGAAATCACATTTTTCTTCAGTTTGTCAATTTTGTAACTTTCCTCTTTGTTGACTTATGGTTCTTTGACATTTATTCTGAAATTTCCCCTTAAATTAGCAGGAAAAAATGTTTAAAAGATTCCAATAAATCATTTCACTATATAATTCTGGTACCCACATTAAGAACTAACATTGTTGCTCATGAGAGGACAGGACCATGAAAATGGCCTAAACCTCAAACTACAGTGATGACTTTTTAGTTATGGCCCATAAGGCAGACTCAGTGACCATCATTCTTCGGTTTCCATGACTCTGACAATCCTTCCCAATGGTATTTTCATAAATCTTTGTTATGAGAAAATGCAGAGGCTTGTTGACAGGTAAGAAAAGAGAAATGGGTAATTTCCCTCCCAAAATATGAATCCAGTGTAACTAAGTTGGTCAATGTTATGAAATAGTTATACATAGGCACTGGTATCTGGAAATTCAGAATTCCTTTCAGAAAAAAATATATCCTCTGTGAGCTCTTACCCAGTGTGGGCACACAGTAAGACCTGTCTGAAAGAGCCAGATGTGGTGGCTCATATCCGTGTCACCTACTCTGGAGGCTGAGGCAAGAGGACTGAAACATAGAAAGATGTCGTCTTAAAATTTTTAAAAGAAAGCACAGAACATGCATCCTTAGTTTCAGTAATTTATCTAGAGAAATTTCTAGCTTTTGAGAGATATTTAATTGATCAGACCAATGTATTTCTCTGAACAACTCAAGCACTCATACTATGTAAAGAGTGAGGTTATCATAACAAAATTGAATGGTGAAATTTAATACCTCGCACGTGTCAGACATAGTGTTAGAAGCTTGAAATACAGAGATGAAGACAAAAGACCCAGTCCCTGTCTTCATGAGAAAGAAGTATCATACAACTACATAAACAATTACAAAATTATAATTACAATTAATACTGCAAAGACAAGTCCCAGGAACTATTTAATTATGAGGAGAAACTAACATTTTGGAGAGGTCAAAAAGGCCTCCTAGCAGAATGAGGGGTTATTTACAGATATTGAAGCTGAACTCCTAAAGGATGAGAAAGAGTTATTTACAGTCCCCTTAGATTCCAGATTTTTATTTTCCCAGAAGTCTTCAACATTTACCTCAAAGTTTCTTTCCCTTAGCTCCACGAAATATTCACTCCATAAAAAAGGCGTAGGCTGGCACAGAATGGGAGTACAACTCTTATTTAAAGCTATATTACTATGATTAATTATAATTATAAATTATCCAGACCCTGCTTCTATTTCCCAACTCTAAGCTAGTTTCCATGCCTTATTCACCAGTAGTAGGGAAAAGAACTAAACTCAGGGCTTCATCTTTGCTCTTGACTGCCACATTGTGCATGAATCATACAGTCACTGAACTGTTCAGACACCTTTCCAGGCTACTCAGAGCCACAGGTCCCTGGTGGTTATAATTTTTCACTTCCATAGTAACTGCAGTGTTCTCTGTGGATGCAGTATAAAAGATAACTTAGTAAAGTGTTATTTTATTTTTATTATTTTATTTGGGTAAAGATCAATAGGGTAAGGCCAGCAGGTAGCATGGTGGTTAAGGCACTGGACACTCCCACATGGCTGATCATGGTTCAAGTCCCAGACCTGATGAATTGCTTTCTCATTTTCTCTCTCTCTCATCAAATTAAAATAAATGAAGAAATAAAATTGACTAAATAATTATTTTTTAAAAAAAGATCAATAGGAGATAGAAAAAGAGACTATTGGGGCCAGCAGGTGGCATGCTGGCTAAAGTATTGGACTCCCACATGGCCCATTGTAGTCTGAGTCCCAGACCTGGTGGCTTACTTTCTCACTTTCTTTCTCTCTCTTTCTCTGGTGAGTACATATACCTTATAGCGAATTTTCAGATAATAATGAATAAAGTAATTTTTTTAAAAAAGAAAAGACTATTTTAATAATCAGTGACACAGGTCTCAAGCTCCAGAGATGCCTCTCCCTTGGTGTATTTTTAGGAGCAATAGATTCCCTGTGCACATCGTAAATGCTCTTATCCTTTCTGTCTCTTTACTCATTACTTCTTTGAAGACACAATGGCACCTGATTATTCTACAAGCCATTTGGATCTTCAAATGTCTAGTTCAATCAGGCAGAGAAAAACCAATGTTACATATGCAAAGAACATTTACTGTATCAACAAAGAACATTTACTGTAACATTTTTCTAGGTTAGTTTTGGGCTCTTTCATATGGACATAGATTAGATCTTCATATGGACTGATGAAAGAACACTGTGAATTAGTCCCTGGTGGTCATGACCTGGCTTTAAGTTTGTGGAATTCACAAAAGAGCTTCCTCAAGCTCCTCCTGTGTTGTGGGCTATTTTTGCCCATTGTGAACACTCCAGTGCATGAGAATCCAGCATCAACACAGCAGCATTCACAATGACAGACTGACCCCATTCTGCATTTCTCAGGCTCACAGTCCTAGCAGTTATGCCTTCTGAGAGCTCAAGTCAGACTCTAGCCAGGGAAGGGATCCTCTGCATAAGTTACCTGTGTTAGTTCTCCAAAGCCTCAATCCCAGCCTTGAGGTGACAAAAGAAACAGTTCTGCTAACAGGCCAGTACCAAGATAGGCATTAAGTGCCTATCTCCAAGAGCACAGAAGAGAATAAGTTTCCTCCCTCTGTGCCCAGGGTCCTGCATCTCTATCACTCACCCAGGTGTGAGGTTCAGAAGCAGCCTCTTCCATTTGGGCTGCTTGTGGTTCATTTTGTCCAGTATTTCAGGCTGCCTCTATCCTCAGCCTGGAGGAGAGAAACTCAGCAGAAATAGCAGGGTTTCTTTGTCCTCAGTTGACCTCCAAGGAAACCAGGACGGTGAGAGGCTAGGAAGGCGAGGTCTCTCAACAGCACACCAGTGGTCAAGGCTGGCTTTCAGCAGCGCCTCTCCAAAGAGCCAAAATCAGTGTCAAACCACCAGCCCGTGCAGCCTTTCCAAGAAGCTCTGCGTGTTTATTCAGCCACTAAGTGTTCTACCCCAAGTGGACTCCACCCAATGGTGAGCTAAGGCAAATCAAACATTCATTCACACATTTGGGAGTGACATGCCCACCCAGCCTGGCCCTCTGATGCCGGCAGCGTCTAGCTACAGCTAGACCCATGCTCACAGGTGTCAGGCACCTGGCCAAGCATGTCAATGATCTCTGGGATGAGGCAGGAGATGTTTGCACAGGCACCCCTGCCAGGAACAACACTGAAGGCCACTGTGTGCTATTGAAAGAGGACAGGTTTGAGTCCCACTCACCAAGAGTTGGCTCCCAGCTCAGTCTCTTTGAACATGGATAATCTTGAACAAGTTTCGTAATGGCATTGGGGCCGAGTTTTATTTTCTGTAAACTGAACATGATAATACTACTACCTCATAGGGTCATTGTCTAGGTTAGGGATCAAAGAAATAAAGAATTTAGTAGACCCTGGAAGTAGTAGGGGGGTCAAGTAAGGATAGCCAAGGGCAAAAAGTCTTCTACACATTTAGGAACTACACAATGTCCAATCTTGCAAGATCTTCAACTTTCAGCCAAGAATCCATTGTAGCTTCTATATGATATTTACTAGTAAAGGTAAGCAGACTATATGGAAACATCTTAAACTCTATATATGAATAAGTAATAATTTTCTAATTAACAGAGCTAATAAGAAAATCAAATGTCTCAGAACTACCCTTTCCACCTTCAGAATATAACAGAGACACTGATGAAGTCAATGGAGAAATAAAATAAAATTTCTCCCCCAAAATAAGCCTTCCTGCTACTGTAACTACTGCCCCAGTCTTGATTTAAAACAATCTGGGAAATATTGAATGACAGTAACTTTCCTACAATGCTGTGGCTTCTTCCTACCCATTTTCTGCCACAGAATTCAGCTAAAAACAATACATGATGTCATTGCAATAATTTACTGATTAAAACTTCTCTAAAAAAAGATGTCCTGCATACCCAGGAGGCCACCTACTCAGCTGGTCTCTGAAATAGTGTTTACATTTCCTTCTTTAGGCATCAAGAGAGGCTGAGAGAATTTTCTATACAATGTTGGCATAACCTTTCCAGTGTTTCAGGGTTAGTCTTCTCAGCCCGAGGAAGAAAGGCTAATAAAATATTTCAGCTTGTTCCTGTGTGCTGTTTATGTGTATGTCAGAAACATCTGGTCTTGGCTTTCTCTGAGGCATTCTTCTTGGGTGTTAGAATGGGTTGTTATTTTGATATAGAACCACTGGCATATCTATTGCTGTATGTATCTTACAAAACAGTTTTCTACTGAACACCAGGATTAAATACCTATCTTTATCTTATGTAGGAAAAGAAAATCATTTGTTTATTTTTTCTCAACATATTTTGTTGGTACATTTTTTCTTTTCAACGAAAATCTGTAAAACTTCTCCTTGGAGCATACTCAGCTTATAGAAAATGTTCAAAATGCTCTCATCTGTGGTTCACCATGGATTCCTAGTAACTAGGACTTGTAAGTACTCCATAGACATTTTCTAGATAAATGAAATGCCTTAAATTCATTATAAAACAGAGAGCAAAGCACAGTTGAAAAGCCATTAAGCCATAGATAGTAAGGGAATCATGGATTTGGGTTATCAAAATTCTATATTTAAACAGTGAGTTTATGTTTTCTGTTTTGTTTTTTTTTTTACTTTAGATTGAAAGAAAAGAAGAATGCAGAAAAAGAAGGGGATATACATGGGAATCAGGCAGGTCAGCCAAGCAACAAAATATCTCTTTATTGTTTGAGAAATGTGAATACACATGCACATGCACACATGTACGCCCAAGTGATGCATACACACACACACACACATTTACACACACTCAAACCACGTAGGTCGGGCTAGTGACAGACAAGGTCACAGTCAGATTTCCCAGCAACTTTTACCCCTTCTAGTATTTCCTCCTTAGAGTGTGAGACCCACTGAATTACATAAATCTTTCCATGTTTGTGTCACTTGCTGAGGGCACAGTGAGGACAGGGGGATTATGGGAGCTTATTTTTACATTGTGGTAAAATTTAGTTGGACTCAAAGTGGTCCCTCCCCCATTTCCTTCTCATCTAGCCTGTCATAAGTTTTAGATTCTTTCTCCTGATATTCCTGACAATTTTTTTACTTTTAGTGTGAAGCTCTACAGGAAATATGAGAATTCAGAAACAAAAGTCATGAGAAGCATTATTCTCAACCTCTTTCCCACCCCCCCCCATAGGTTTGTGGGTTTAATAGGACCTGAACTAAAACCGCACAGAACACTGGGAAGAGATTTACATTGTCAGGTGCTATGGAAAACCACACAATGGTGGTGGTTTTCAGTTCAGCTTGGTCCAAATGGAATTGTATATCCCAAATCATGTGTAGGTCACTGCTTCTTGAATTCTTAGCGCTCATGGTCAAACAGGGCTCTTTATTCACTATTGGGTAATACAGACCCTGAAAACAGCTCTTCACAGACATTACCATGCATAAAACAGATTTTAAAACTTTTTGTATATGTTTTAGGAGTGATCGATGATATATATATATGTTGTGTGTATAAAGTTACAGACATACTTTTAATGATTCAAACTATAGTCCCATTTAGTTTTGGTTGTAGGAGCCAGAACAAATGAGAGGCCTACTTACTGTGATCTCCATCCCTAGCATGCTAAGTCACTGAGTAAAACTACAACAGCACTCGTTCATCACACAGTAAGCAAAACAAAGGTTCTGTTCCCCTATTTATGAAATAGATAAGTCCATAAAACATAAGCAATATGCCACTTGGTGGCGAGTGCCTGAAAGAATAGTAAAATAAGATAAAATGGTAGTGATGAGGTGAGTATGTCCTTCTAGAGAGGAAGGTTATGGAAAGTCTCTCAAACAGGCAACCTCTAACCAGGGTGCTGAGTGAAATGAAGGACTGAACCGTGCAGGTACTTGAGGGAAAATGGTTCCAGGCTAGAGATTAGCAAGTGCAAAGGCCCTGAGGTAGAGCCTCCTGGGTGTTTCGGAACTAGCAAGCAGCCTGTGTACGAAGCAGTGCAGCTAGTGGCGAACTTGAGAACACTTGGCCAGATTCAGGCAGGCAGATTCTACTCATCTCCAGGTAATGACGATTAGAAACAGAACTAGTATTTGTCAAATCTTTAAAGTTTTCAAGAAAGACTAAAAAAAATTGGACTTTTGTATGAAATCTCCCAATGTTTTAACATTGACTCTAATTCTGAAAATATTCTGTGAGAGAAAAAAATGTAAAAAAAAAAAAAAAAAAAAGCAAGCCAAAATTCTACCTTTAATAAATAGAAGAAACTACTTAGTGTGTGTGTAAATGTCATTTTTTTTTTCACTCTACCTTTGACCATCATTTCCTTTCTTTTTTTTTTTTATGACCAAGACAGAAAAAGGGGGACAGGGAGAGACAGAGAGGGAAGGGCACCTGAACAGGGTCTTCACACCACTGTCCATCCTTAGTCTCAGGCAGTCCCAGATCATGGGCAGGCATCCATCTGATGTGTTCAGGGAGGTCTCCAGACATGAACCTGGAGTCTTCCCGTGTGGGTCAGCCTTGCAGAGCCTGTGTTACCACTGTACCACGCCTGGTCTGGCCCCCATCAAATTTTTAAAAATGCACACTGCTATCTGGTCCATATTAGAGCATTCTGCTGGATAAATATATTACTACTATTAGCTATTATCATATTCTTTTAAGAGTTAGTTCTATGGGTCTCCACTTTTTTGACTAAATTGTATGTTACCTGAAGAATCCACTTTATTTGATTTATTAGTCTCAGTACCCAGTTATTATCCGTGCTACTTAAATGTCTCCATAATAAAGTTAAAAGATAATCAACTTTAATGAATTTTCTGAAGGACATTTTCTCTGAAATAATTTATATTCATATTAAAATAATCACAAGTATATCAAAATCAAGAGTAGAAAAATATTTTATTTATTTTTTTTGAGAGGTTTTTGCTATAGGGCACGTGCACTCACCAGACAGATAGAGAGAGACAGAGAGATAGAAAGAGAGAAATCACCCCCCAGGGGGGATGGCCATGCCGCAATCCCTTCTCCTCCATTCTCCTCTCTGAAGAAAAATATTTTAAATACTTCAAAAATCAGCCTAAGAAATTACACTATATTTGTGACAATCACAGTAAAAATATCAAGAGATGCACTAATATTTGAAAGACTGTCTGAATTATGAGCAAACATTTCAAAATTCCCAAAATGTCATTCCATGGAAGCAAAAAGTGAGAAGAAATGAATAGGATATAGCCATGGCAATGCTATCCTCTACAGCACAGAACTAGGAATATCTTGATCAGTTCAAAATAGACATTGGATGGAAAGAATTTTCAAGGAAGGGACCCTTTTAAGTATTCTCTTTCTCCTTTCTATGTGGGCTAGTGGACTTTTGTTTATACTTAGATCTGAAGCACAGAGGCATACACAGAGCTAATACACTGCATTGCATTTGGCAGTTTCCAAAGGATCTTTCTTATATATTTTTCCCATTTAATTCTCTGAAGTACTCTTTGAAGTTATAAACAAGCTAAGAAAACAAGCTCAGAGAAACTAAGTACCCAACTCAGTATCTCACAGCTAGCGCATGCTACAGCTATGCCTTCCAAGCCCAAAGCCAATGATCTTTCTAGTGAATTGCCTTGTTCTTTTTAAATATATAAAGCTTAAGAAACAGAAACCTCAGGGCCAGCAGGTGGCATGGTAGTTAAGGACCCTGTACTGCCACAGGGCTGACCATAGTTTGAATCCCGAACCTGGCGGTTTGCTTTTTCACCCTCTCTCTTTCTCTTTGTCTCACTCTCACTCACTCTGTCCCTCTCCAATCAAATTAAAAATAAAGTTAAAATAATTCTTTTTAAAAAAGAAATAGAAATCTCTTCTAATAAAGAAAAAAGCATTGAGTATACTTTATTCCTTCCATATTAGAAATTTTTAAAATTTTTGACACCCCCAATATCATTTTTTGAGTCGGATAAAATAAAACACATTTTAATGTTTCTCAGAGAAAAAGAGGACTATAAAATCAGGACTTGTATGATAAAATAGGAATTATTTCTAAGACATTAATTTAGTCCTTGCTATTTTGAGTTTGGCTGGGATCCATTAAATGGGAAACAAAATAATTCTGGTCATGATGTTAAGCTATGAACTTCAAATATTTGCTTGTTATTAATGATTTTTACTTTTAGGCTAACTCTAAAACATATCTCCTCAAGCTACTAGAAATTCGAAGTACTATACATGATAATACAAGAAATGAAATTAAGGAAAGAGTTAATGTATCTATTTCCTAATGAAAATTGTCCTGTAAAAGTATTAAAAAGTTTGAAAGTTTTAAACAATAGCATCCTTTCCATAGGAAAAGGTAGAAATCCAGAGAGTCATAAATTTAAACAATTACTGTTACTCCTAAATTGTTAGACTATAGGAAGCACTACTAATCTGAATAAAACCTACATAAATTGGTTAATGAGATAGTAAGATTTCAAACCATTAAATCTATAAAATAGAGAATAACATAAAAGAAAAGCTATAAACAATGCAACAGAATTTTCAAATATAGTATTGAAAAGACCATCATACTATTTACCCACATCAGCCTAACCAGAATTATGAGGTTAGGGCTATATATAATTACTCCTAAAAAAAAGTAAACATATGGTGGAAATGATAGGGTTTTTTGGTGGCTATTCAAAATAGGGTAATCGGCACCAAAAATTATATAGCAATTTTAAAATGAGAAAAACTTGTTGGAGTATAGGTAAAGAAGACAAATGGTATTTAGCTGAATTTGCAGTTGGAAAGTGTGCTATCTTGGCTAGGCCCAGAAATAGTTCTCAAGCATCTAAATGTGGAACATTGGGGAAGTTATTTCATTTCTATGAGTTTCAATTTCCATATCTCCAAGGTAAGAACAAAACAGAAATCCTAATTATTTTATATGGATGATATGAGGAGAAAATGACTTTTCAAACTGAATTAATAGGCCCAGTGACTATAGGTGGCACAGGCCGTGTTACTCTGCAGTGCTAGAGCCACATGGAGGATCAGGGGTTCAGATCTGGGGTGACCTGAAACATGCCAGGAGAGTGTATACACGTATGCTTGATCCAGAGGGCTGGGGTAGGGAGCAGGGTGTGTGGGTGCCTATGTGTGTCTCTGTCTGTCTCTGTATTTCTCATTAAATAAAATGGACAAATGGGGAAAAATTGAATAGTAAACATAAGATTTCTATTTTTGTAACTAATTTCTATATCATTAATAGGGTTTGAAATAAGTGTTTAAAATAATGCAGCAGCCATTAACTATTTATTATGACATTCTTAATAATAAGGAAGGAAAACAAATGCCTATTCTAGTGAAAATTTTTGGTTGCCATCCAGTAGTCATTCCTCTCTTCCCCATTTAAGTAGCACTGTACTAGTTTCTGAGGAACTTCCCACCCTTCCTTTATCAGTTATATGTTTTTATTGGTTTTATTTTCTTTCTTGTTTTTTTTTTTTTTTCTTATCAGTTTTATGTTTTTATTGGTTTTTTTTTTTTTTTTTTTTTTTTTTTTTTTTTTTTTTTTTTTAAGAGAGATTTTTGCTGTAGGGAGTGTGTGCTTGCCAGAGAGGTAGAGAAACAGAAAGCAAGAAATTACCCCCCCCCAGGGGGGTTGGCCATGCTTCAATCCCTTCTCCTTCATTCTCTTTTGGGGATTCTGGGCATGCAGGTATGCACACGCCCCCAGTGTGAGTTTTAAGCTGCCAGGACCAGCACTCGAACCATGTGAGAGTCCAGCTATGTAAAAATTATGCCATCTGCTGGTCCCATCATTATGTTTTATTTTGAACACGTCTTAGTTCTCATCATCCTGACTGAACTCACTGGCACAGAGATGAGTATATAATTTGGTATATAAATGAGCACAGATTTAATCAGAATCAATGGGATCAAATGAGCTATTGGCTGATATTTCCAAGGAGAAAAGCAAAAGCTTTTTAAAAACCTTACTAATTAGAAATTGCAAAGCCCTCTCATTTCCTCATTGACTTAATATCATCAATAGTTAAAAAATAATTTGAGAAATCAAAACTTATGAGGTATAGCTAAAGCTGAAATTTAATATAAATTAATAATTTTAGTATTTTCTATGGTTTGAATGTACCCCCTCCAAACTTCAGGTGTCACTAACGTGACAGTAATAGGAGGTAGGGCATTTAAGAGTTGAAACCATGAGGGCTTTTCCCTCATGCAAGAGATTATATGCAAAAGGGCTTACAGAAGAGACTTACAGAGGGAGTTTATTCCACTTGTCCATCTGCCTTCTTGCTATGTGAGGACACAGCACTGCTCCTCTCCAGAGGATGCAGGATCAAGGTGCCATCTTAGAACCGAGAGCAGCTTCATGAGAAAACCAAACCTTCCACAGTGCCTTCACTTTAGACTTCCCTCCAGAACTGTGAGTAAATGTTGTGTTCTTTACAAATTGTTCAGCCTGTGGTCTTTCATTACAGCAGCACTAACAGATGAAGACAGTATTTTTCATCAGTAAATGAAACAGAATGAAAAATAGATGGTGGAAAAGCAAATTTAAAGAAATGAAGATAATCAGAAGGCAGAAAAATCAATAAATTAACAGCCTAGAAGTTTTCACTTGAAATCAAGAATGTGGAACATGAAATTACGACAATTTTACTAAAAACAAAAACAGAGAAGTAACCAAATAAACCTGAAGGAAAGATAAAAGCATAGAGGAAATTCAAATATCGATCATAAAATGACAGAAAAAATAATTTTAATAAGCACTTAAAAAAATAAAACCCCTGGGACCAGCAGTTAGTGTAATGGCTATGTCACTGGACTCCCATGTAGTCGACCGCGTTTCGAGTCCTGGACCCAGTGGCTTAAACTCACGCCGGGCGCATGTGCGTGTGTGCCCAAGATCCCGAGAGGAGAATGGAGGAGAAGGGATTGCAGCGTGGCCATCCCCCCTGGGGGGGTGATTTCTCACTTTCTGTCTCTCTGTCTGTCTCTCTCTCTGTCTGGCAAGCGCACGCACCCTATAGCAAAAACCTCTCCAAAAATAAATAAATAAATAAATAAAAATAAAAAAATAAAACCCCTCAAATCAGTAGGACATATTTGTTTGTAATTATTTTCAAGATACAAGGGACTTTAAAAAGTTTGTGGAAAAATAGAATTAAAGTGGAAATTTATTTATTTTGGTGCAGAAACAATTTTGAAATCCATGTGGAGTTTTTCATATGTACCTTTTCCACAACTTAAAAAATATCCCTCATAGAAAGCAGGAAGAAATGAATTAATGAAAGTAAACAACACTCTGTGATTATGCATAAGAAAGCTTTTGCATAAGTTGGAAGTAAGTCTAGGAAACACCTAACATAAAAGCAATGTATATGAGGAACAGGGTCCGGGGGTTAGATCACTATCCTCAGGGCATCACACAGATGGCTTTTTCTATTCACCCATTTATTTTTAACTTGGGGCAAGATATAAGCAGTAGACTTATGCTTCTGAGATTGGAATGAGAAATATAGATGTTTAAATCCAGAAGTCAAGAAAATCTCATGGGAATCTAGTTATATCCTAAGAGAAGAGATAATTCCACTCATCCAGAAGAGGAACTACTATTATATGCACCTAGCTAAACAATCTACCATTCTCCTATAATAAGTAGACGTTATTATAGTAAATCCTAGTATCCATATAAAAATAAGAAGGGAATATGAAAAATGTATAAGCCCAGGGAACCAGCAGTTAGCGTAATGGCTATGTTGCTGGATTCCCACATAGTCGACCGCAGTTCGTGTCCCGGACCCGGTGGCTTAAAACTCACGCCGGGTGCGTGTGCGTGTGTGCCCAAGATCCCGAGAGGAGAATGGAGGAGAAGGGATTGCGGCGTGACCATCCCCCCTGGGGGGTGATTTCTCGCTTTCTGTCTCTATGTCTCTCTCTGTCTGTCTGGCGAGCGCACGCGCCCTACAGTGAAAATCTCTCCAAAAAAAAAAAAAAGTATAAGCCCAGAATCAATGAATACCCTGAGAAAAGTACCAAATTCACAAAATGAGAACACTTGTGAATATACAGCTAATAGAATAAAAATAAAACAAAAAGATAATATTATTAAAGGCATAAAACAAACATTATATCTGTTATAAGATAAATTATGTAAAAGAATCCATTAGAAATCTTAATAGTATGAGGAGACCAGCAGTTGGCATAATGGCTGTGTTGCTGGATTCCCACGTAGTCAACCACAGTTCGAGTTCTGGACCTGGTGGTTTAAACTCATGCCAGGCATGTGCATCCCCAAGATTCCTAGAAGAAAATGGAGGAGAAGGGATTGCAACGTGGCTATCCCCCTTGGAGGGTGATTTCTTGCTTTCTGTCTGTCTCTGACTTTCTGGCGAACACACAGGCCCTATAGAAAAAAACCTTTCTCAAAAATAAAAACAAAAACAAAAAAAAACTTAAGGGACCAGCAGTTAGCATAATGGCTATGTCGCTGGACTCCCATGTAGTCAACCGCGGTTCGAGTCCCAGACCCAGTGGCTTGAACTCACGCCAGGCGTGTGTGTGTGCATGCCCAGGATCCCGAGAGGAGAATGGAGAAGGGATTGCAGCATGGCCATCCGCCCCTGGGGGGTGATTTCTTGCTTTCTGTCTGTCTCTCTCTGTCTGTCTGGTGAGCGCACGTGCCCGATAGCAAAACCCTCTTCAAAAAAAAAAAAATCTTAATAATATCAACTAGACTGGTGTGAAGTGTATTCATGTTGAACATTCCATATTATAAGCTGTATTGATATACAATGATTGAATGTATAAAACAAAAATAAAAAAGAAATCTTAATAATAAAAAAGTATAATCTTTGAAACAAATTCAAGAAATTACTGAATGGCAGAATAAATACAGATAAAGAGAAACTAGTGATCCAGAGGATTATCTAAGGAATTCATTCTGAACATAATATAAACAGAAATATGATGGAAAACATGAAATAAAAGCCTAGAGCTAATAAGAAAGATACAAAATTACAATTTATTGGTTGTTGGAAAAGTTATGATGCATTTTTACATAGAAAAACAACCCAATAATAGTATAAGAGATAAAGAACAGGGAAAATAGGAGGAGAGGTAGAAGGTCAAAACTAATTTTAAAACAAAATATAATTTCACAAAGCTATAAGAAAATACATTTCTATAGTGTAACATTTCACTGAATAATATGTGATCCATATTTTAATACAAACAAAGCCAAAGACACTTAGTAGGTAACAGGTAAACTGTGACAAAATACATGAAGCAAAGTCTGCTAGATCTATATAAGAGAGATTGCAACACACTAATTATTGGTGCTCTCAACACCCCACTGTCTCATTTGAACACGTCATCTAGACAAAAATAAGGAAAAAGATACAGGAGCTAAATGATACCATAAATCAAATGGACTTGACAGAAATCTATAGAATCTTCTACCAAAAAAAAAAAACCCACAAAATATATGTTTTTCTCACCCTCACATAGAGCCTTTTCAAAGAGTGACTACGTGATAGAGCACAAAACAAGCCTTTTCAGGTGCAAAGGTATGGAAACTATATCCAGCATCTCCTCCAATCATGATGAAATTAAACTTGATATTAATTTCAGGAAAAAAAAATCCTTGAAAATACAAAACATATAGAAACTTAACTACCTACTACTGAATGACTTCACAACTATTGAAGAAATTAAGACTAAAATAAAAAAAAAATTATTGAAACAAATGATAATGAGTTTCCATTATTTATAGGACACAGCAAAAGCAGTCATAAGAGAGAGGTTCATAACAATTATGCACGTGAAAAAGATGGAAAATGGACAATCTAACATCATGCCAAAGGGAATTACAAAACAAACAAAAAACAAAAACCACCAAGAGAAAATAATAACGATTTGAGCAGAAATAAACAAAATAGAAAATAAACAAGCAATACAGAAAATAAATGAAAATAAAAGCTAGTTCTTTGAAAAGATAAACAAAATTGACACACCATTAGTTAGGCTAATCAAGAAGAGAAAAAAAAGCAGATAAATCAAATTTGCAATGAAACAGTAACTATTACAATAGACATAATAGAAATACAAAACATTATTAGAGGATATTATGAGCAACTATATGCCAGCAAACAAGGAAATTTGGATGAGATGGACAATTACTGGACACTTATATTCTACCAAGATTGGATCAGGAAGACACAGAAAGCCTGAATAGACCCTAACAAGCAATGAGACTGAATCAGTAATAAATAATCTCCCAACAAAGAAAATATTTGGTTCTGATAGCTTAATTTCTGAATTCTACAAAACTATTAAAGAGTTAACCCCCATTCTACTCAACTTATTTCTAAAGATTCAAAAGAAGGAACCCTCCCAAATTCATTTTCTGAAGCCTTCATTACTCACATCCCCAAAACAGGTAAGGGTATGACAAGTAAAGGAAACTACTGACCAATACCTCTTATGAATATAGATACAACAATTCTCAACAAGGTACTAGCAAATCATATCCAACAAAATAAAAATGATTATGCATTAAAACCAGGTAGTCTTTATTTCAGGGATGTAAGGGTATTCAACATACACAAAACCATAAACATAATACACCATGTTAACAGAAAAAAAGATAAAAAAACATACGATCATATCAATTGGTGCAGAAAAAGCATTTTAAAAATACAACATCCATTCATGATTTATACTCTCAGAAAAATTGATATAGGATGGACATTTCTCAACACAATAAAAGCCATGTATGAGTTTTTACTCATAAGTTACATCATACTGAATGAGGAAAAGCTTAAAACTTTTCCACTAAAAACTGGTACAAGACAAGGTTGTTCCCTTTCTCCACTCCTTTTCAATATAGTTTTGAAAGTCCTAGCCAATGCAATTAGAAAAGAGAATTTTAAAAAGGCATTTGAGTAGAGAAAGAAGAGGTGAGATTAGCTCTATTTGCAGATGATATGATTGTATACACAGAAGACCCCGAGTACCCATGAAAAAACTCCTGAAAGTAATAAATGAATACAGTAAAGTGGCAGGATACAAAATCAACATACCAAAATCTATAGCATTTCTATATACAAACAGAAAGCAGACTGAAATGAACTGAGGTAGAACATTTACAACAGCCACTGAAAGTATAAGATACCTAGTAATTAATATAATTAAAGAAATCAAAGACTTCTACAAGAAAAACTTTGAAAGTCTCAAAAAATAAATTGATAATGACACAAAAAGTGGAAGGACATCCCATGTTCCTGGATAAGAATGAATATAATCAAAATGGCATTCTACATAAATTAATCTCCATATTTAGTGCAATCTCAATAAAATTACCAGAGATATTCTCCATATATTTAGAAAAGACAATCATAGAATTTTTCTGGAATCATGAAAGACCCCGTATTGCCAAAGCAATATTGCGCAAGAAGAGTAAAGTAGGAGGCATCTCCCTCCCTGACCCCAAAATATATTACAATGGTATAATAATCAAAACAGCATGATATTGGCACTAAAAAGAGACATGTAGACCAATGGGACAGAATAGAGACCCCAGAAACAAACCCCAAAACCTCTTTAGTAAATGGATCTGGAAAAACTGGAAATTCACCTGTGGAGAGATGAATCTGGATCTCCATTTCTCACCATTAACATCAACTGAAAGTACATCAAAGATCTAAACCTAAGACCTCAAACTATAAAACTGTTGGTGGAAAACACTATGGAAACTCTGAAAGATGTTGGAGTAGACAAAGACTTCTTAAATAAGACTCCCAAAGCACAGGCAATAATCCTAATAACAGACAAATGTGATTACATCAGATTAAGAAGTTTCTGCACTACAAAGGACACAGCAATTAGTGTGAATCAACAATCTATTGAATGGCAGAATATGTAAACTATATCTTAGATAAGGGACTAATGACCAGAATACACAGGAAATTCAAGCAGTTTACAAAAGAAAAAAAAAAGTGATCAGTTCAATTAAAAGATGGGAAATGAGCTGAACAACTCTAAGGAAGATATATGAACAGACAAAAAGCATATTAAAAAATGCTCAACATCCCTCATCATAAGGGAGAAGCAAATTAAAACCCAATGAGATATCACCTAACCCCAGTCAGATTAAGATTAAAAAAAAAAATGACAAGTGCTAGCAAGGCTGTGGTAAAAAGGGGACTCTCCTAATGTAAACTAGTCCAGCCATTGTACAGGACAATATGGAGGTTCTTCAAAGATCTACAAATAGAACTACGGTATGATTCAGCAATTCCATTCCTGGGTAACTACCCAAAGGTTAGAAAAAGTGCTTGCACATCTGTTTATTGTGGCACTGTTCAAAATTGCTAAGACATGGAACCAACCCAAGTGTCCATAAACAGTTGAATGGATTGAGAAAGTATGGCACATATATTCTATGGAATACTCAGTCATAAAAAACAAGACCCTGGTATTTGATAGAAAGTGGACGAATATGGAAGATTTACTGTGGAATGAAGCAAGCTAGGCTATGAAAGACAGAGATTGTATGTCCCCACTTAATATATATCAACTGTCCACACTCTATGGATAAAACTGAAATGTTTGAGGATACAGAAGCATGGAAAATGGTTACAAATTCTGGAGACAGTGTGAGAAGAGGGTGAAAGAAGGGAGAGATAGTGAGGAAAGGAATTAGTGAGAAAAACAGATAGATAAGACATTTATGGGATAAAGAAATGGATGATTACTTGTTGATGATAATATGTATAGTATCTTCAAGCAGACTTGTGTGAAGTGTGTCCATGCTGGGTAGATTCACTTTACAGCTATAGAGACGTATATCGATTGAATGTATAAAAGCAATTAAATTTTTTAAAAAGCTATGAAAAATATTCAACTTCACTAATGCTTTTTTTAAAACATGTTATAAACAATAAGCATTTTCATTGGCAAAGATTGCTTTTAATGATAAGAACTCTATAAAAAGAATTTTTAAAGACAATAGCATTATATTGTTAAGGGGACTGAATATTAAGAAAAAACCTATCATTCCTATAATGCCACCTGCCATAAATAATGAAGATGAAATAAGAATTCTTTGAGACAATGTTGATAAAATTCATCCAGAGTAAACCTATTTTATCAAAAGAGCAAGAAAAATTCTTCATACAAAATTAAAATGATAACAAATGACAAAAGGATCAAATCACGATGAGGACACTGAATCCTAAGTGCATATGCACACAATAACAGAACTTCAATATTAAAAAAAAGTAACATAACTTAATTTTTTTCATCCAAAATCATTTTAGATATTTCAATAGTGTTCTCTTAGTAATAGAAAAAGTGGAGAGAAAAATCAGTAAAGATGTAGAAGACTTGTGTACTACTTCTAACATTATACCTAATTGACATTTCTAGAAGATTCCTCTGAAACAGCAGAATACTCATACTTTTTTAAGGATACATGGAGCATCCATGAGGATATACCATATCCCAGGTCATAAAATAAGTTTCAATAAATTTTAAAGATGGAAATAAAGCAAAATATATTCTCTGAACACAATGGCATTTTAAAAATCAAAACAAGAGAAATCTGGAAAAGATTGCACATTTTAAAAACACTGAACACACTTTTTCTTTAACTTGCCAGAGTGTACATGTACTTGCTGGAGAGAGACAGAGAGGAGGAAAAAGCTTGAAAGCAACACTCCCTCTCCCCCCATGGAGGATGATCATACCTCAATCTCTTCTCCTCTGATTCTCTTTCCTTCTTTTAAAAAAAAAGAATTATTCATTTTTAATTTTATTTATTCAGTTATTTATTTTATTGTGACCAGACAGCGACACAGAGAGAGAGAGAGAGAAAGTGAGAAAACAAGCCACCAGGTCCAGGACTTGAACCATGGTCAGCCCACTACCTGCTGGTCCTCTCTCTCTCCTTTTGAGATTTTGGTCATACACACATACACACCTGGCATATTTCTTAAGCCACCAGGTCCAAGACTCAAAGCACACAGTCCACTATGTGGGATCTAGCTGCCTTAATCAGCATGCCACTACTGGCTTCACATGTTTTTAAATAAAACAGGATTCAAAGAAAAATATGCGATAGAAATAATTTTTCTGAATTAAATAAAATGAAAATAACATACCAAAATTGGTAGAATACAGCTAAAATAATATTTAGAATAAAATCTCTAAGTTTGGGGCTCGGCAAGTCCCCCCTGGGGCCCTGCTAGGCCGGCGGCGGCGGCAGAGGCGGGCCGGATGCCAAGGCTGCGTCCGGTCACGGGACGTCCCGGGCCCTTCCGGGCTCGGCGAGTCCCCCCTGGGGCCCTGCTAAGCCGGCGGC
>NW_006159479.1:1486374-1518043 GCF_000334495.1 Tupaia belangeri chinensis | reverse complement strand
GAGAAGAGGATAAAGACAGCAGTGAACAATAGAGAGGCAGGATGTTAATGAGAAATAGATATGGTTTATTACCTGTTGATGATGACATGTATAGTATTTTCAACTGAACCGGTCTGGGAAATATTTCATGATGGGTGAAGTCTCTTTAATAAGCAAAATGAGAAATAGTGATTGACTGTTTAAAAAATTATAATAATAATTATTGGGAAAAGCATGGAAAAGATATTGAATGATGAAGCGGGGAGATTGATATCTCTGTATTGACTGACATGCATGGCATTCCCTTTTGAAAAAGCAATGGAAGTCAATGTAAAGTTATATGTAATCTAGTGTAATAGAAAGAAGATTATGATGATAATAAAATAAAAAAAAATAAAAAAAAAAGAGAAAAAAAAAATCTCTAAGTTTAAATGCTTATATTAGGAAGGAAAGCCTGAACATCGATGGTCCAACTTCACAGTAATAAGCTAGAGAAAAGGCAAATTGAAAGAAAAGTAAGTGGAGGGAATGAAATAAATATGAGAATGAAATAGAAAACCAACAACACATAGAGAAAATGAACAACAACAACAAAAAGAGTTCCTTGAAAACATCAAACAAGTCTTATGAAACCTTAGCTAAACTAATCAATGATAACAAAAATAATTTAAATTACAAAATACCTACATAAGGAATGAGAGCAAGGGCACCGTGACAAACTATACAGCCATTAAAAAGAGAGAAAATATTTTAACTTTAGAATAATAAATTGGACTTTAGATGGAGTGAAAAGTTCTTACAAATTTCAAATTTCCAAATTGCCTTAAGAAATAAAACTGCCCTTCCATGTTTATCGGAGCACTATTTTCACAACACCTAAGAAATGGAATCAACTTAAGCGCCCAACTACTGATAAGTGATAAAGACAATGTGATATATAGAAATAATGGAATACTATTCAGTCACTAAAATGAAGAACTGCCATTTGAGACAGAATGCATGAACCAGGAAGAAATGGTGGTAAGTGACATAAGCCATACTCTGAAAAAACAAATATGTCCTCACTTAGCAAATACCATGTGTCCTTCATATTAGCAAAAGATAGAAAACTTGATTGCATAGAAGTAGAGAGTGTAATACTAGATTTCAGAGTTGGAAAGGGAAAGGGATGGAAGGGATGAGGAGAACTTGGTTAAAGATAAAGACCATATGTTGGAGGACAACCATGGATGCCAGGGAAAAAGGGGGGGGAAGGTGGGACATAGCAGAGGGTGGGGGATGGGGAATCAGGCATGGCAAGACAAAGGGAAAGGTATGCAGGACGTAAGAATTGGAAAATTATTTGCTGAGAACATATATGTGGATGTACTTGATTGAGACAATGCACAGTGTATTTTGGATGGAAAATTCATTTGTGTGTTGTGATGGTGTAAAGTGAATAAATAAATAAATAAATAAATAAAAAGTACTTCAGCAAAGTTAAGGTTCCTAGAAACAAATATTTGAAAAAAAAAAAAAGACCATATGTAAATAAGAATGGTTATAGAATAGTATAGCACAGTAAAAAAGTGTTAGTGACAATTTAATTTGTATTTCCAGTAACCCACAGAGCAAATTTTAAATGTGCACAACACAATGATCAAGTTGGAGATGGTAGATGCATTTATTTCCTTGATTTGATTATTACATATTAATGCAAGTTTTTGAAAAACCATACTATAACCCACAAAGACATATAACTATATAAATTTAAAATTATAGCAAAATTATTATTAAAAAAGAAGAAATTGTAAAAACTATCAGATAGTCACTACTCAGTTATTAGACTAGCTAAAATGAAAAGGTTGGCCTGGGAGCCAGATCCTATATAGAGTTTTTGTTTGTTTAGAGTTTTTGGTCCCCCTACATGTAGTTTTAATCCAAGATCTGACAGCTTGAAAATCACACCAAGTATATGTATATATGTCTAAAATCCTGACAGGATAGAGAAATGGAGATGGGACTGTGGTGTGACCACACTCCATTGGGGGATGTTTCCCCTTCCTTTCTTCCCATGTTCCTCCCTCCCTCCCTCTCTCTCTCTCTCTCTCTCAGACATGCACAGACACATGCAAATACCCTCTGGCAATTACAAAAATTAAAAAGATTAACTGTACCAAATGTTGGAGGAATATGGAGTAAATGGAACTGTTTTTTATATCTCTGGTATGAAAAGTGGAAGTTATTTCAGAAAATAATTTGGTGGTTTATGGTAAAGTTATATAGACACTTGCCATTTTACCTAACAACTTCATTCCAGAAATGAAAACATGGTCTACACAAAGACTCACATATAAAATGTTCATAGTACCTTAGTTCATAATAGTCTCAAACTGAAAAGATAAATGTCCATTGTTAGAAGAATGGAAAAACAAATTGTAATGTATCCAAACAAAAGGCTACTATCCAGAAATAAGACAAATGAACTATGATACACTGAAAACAGGCATGAAACTCTCACACAGAGTAAAAAAAAATCCAGACACAAAGGATTACATACAATATGATTCCATTTAAATAAAATTTTGTAAGAGGCAAATATAATCAATAGTGACAGTAAACAGATTAGTGGTTGCCTGAGTCTGCAGTGGAGGCATTGACCAAGAAGGAGCACCAAGGGAACTTTTTGGGATGATATAAACATTCTTTATCTCAATTATGGTGGTGGTTTCATGGGCATAGAAATTTGTCAAAACTCATCAAAATGAACACTCAAAATGGGTAAATTTTAAATTAGTACAGCCATTACAGAATACAGTATGGAGGTTTCTCAGAAAATTAAAAAATAGAATTACCATATGATGGAGCATTCCCACTACCAATATATATCTAAAGGAAATGGAATCAATACTCCAAAGAGATATCTACACTTTCATGTTCATTGCAGCATTATTCACAACAGCCAAAATATTGAAGTAGCTTGAGTGTTCATCTATGGATGAATGGATAAAGAAAATATTATTTATATACACAATGAATGACACTATTCAATATTAAAAAAAAAGATCCTGTCATTTCCAACAACATGGATGAACTTGGAGGGGATTATATTAAATGAAGTAAGCAAGGCACAGAAAGACAAATGCTACATAATTTTAGCCATATGTAGATTATCAAAATAGCAAATTCAGAGAGGCAGAAAGTAGAATGGTGGGTACCAGGGTTTCAGAGGTTGGGGGCATAGTTGGGAAGATATTTGTCAAAGAACATAAAAATTCCCTTACATAGGAGGATTAAATTTAAGAGATCTATCATACAATATGGTGACTATAATTACTAACAATGTATTGATCTTTTTGAAAATCACGAATAGAGTAGATTTTAAGTGTTCTTGTCACCAAAAAAATAGTAACTATGTTAGGTCAACTGTCTCCAACTTTCCTGGCACAAAGGACCAACCTCAAGAAAGATGAACAGTCCATGGTCCACGCACTGGGTGGAGATGGGGATTAGTCCCAGGATCACCCAAGCATACCACATTCACCATGGACCCCATATCTACCTCTACCACATTGCGATATACAATGAAACACTCACACAATAGGGTCTGTGTTCACATGAGAATCCACTGCTTATCCAACAGAATTCAGAATTCAAGCAGCAATGCCAGTGATGGAGGAATGGCTGCAAACACAGTTTAAGTCTTGCTCATGCATCTGCTACACACCCCTCACTGCTGGCCCATGGCCTGGGGATTAGGGACCCCTGTATTAGTATTAATTAATTTTGTCATGTTTATTAGCTCTACTGCACCATTCTACAATGTGTGTGTATGTGTGCGTGTGTGTGTGTGTGTGTGTGTATATATATATATGTACATATATACACACACAACCAAATATCATGTTGTACATGACAAATGTATATACTTTTATTTTTCAGTAAAAATAACATTTTTAAATGGGCACATTTTACTAGATATCAGTAAAGTATATTTTTTCAAATGTTTTTAAAATGTCCTCTCTAGACTCTATTTCCTCTTCCAATTTCTGCTCTATTTCTTTTGCAAAATTCTTTGAAAGAATTGTTCATACATTTCATCTCTAACTCTTCCTCTTTTCTTTTAAACATGTTCCAATCGATCTTTCTTCTATGCCACCCTAATTAAGCCACTCTGGTCAAAGTCGCTAATGGTTTCCCCTTTGGTAAATCCCTTTGCAAAATCAATTTTCATCTTATATGACCCTACAGGAACATTTGACCTAGTTCATTATTCCATTTTTCTTGAAACACTTTCTTTGAATCCACTCAATTACACTCCATGATTTTTTTTTTTTTTTTTTACTATAGGGCACATGTGCTTGCCAGAAAGAGAGAGACAGAGAGACAGAAAGTGAGAAATCATCCCCCAGGGGGGATGGCCACACTCAATCCCCTCTCCTTCATTCTCCTCTCAGGATCTTGGGCACACATGCACATGTCCCCAACGTGAGTTTAAGTCCAGGACTCGAATCACAGCTGACTACATGGGAGTCCAGCAACATAGCCATTATGACATCTGTTGGTCTCCCATGATTTTCCTTCTAACAAAGTAGTTGCTGCTTCTCAGCTGCTGCTGTTTCATTACTCTTCAATATCTGAATGGAGTGCAGCAAGAGTAAGAAAATACATTTCAGTCCTTTAATTTCTCGGTTATTCTACCTCTATTAATTTCTCTGGGACTACCTCTATTCCCATGGTTTAGGTGCCAATCTCATGCTAACAAGGCCCAGCTTGATATCTTCAGTGTGGATCTCTCCCCTAAGCTACAGATTCAAATTGAATTGCTTACTCCACAACATCCCTATTTGGATGTCTACTAGATAGATGCCTCATATTAGTGTTCCTAATCTTCCCCCAAAAAACTCTTTCTCCCACAATGCCATAACTACAAATAGCAATCCTGCTTACTCAATTTTCAAACCAAACACCTTGGAGTCATTGATTCTTCACTTCATATTATACCCCTCGCACAATTTGACCCTATCTTTGACACATATCCAGAACCTGATCACTTCTCACTGCCTCTGCTGTAGTCATCCTCATCCATGTCACCATTATTTATTTGTAAATTGAAGTTGCCTCCTAAATAGACACCTGCTTTGTTTCTCCTTTCTAATCAATTCTCAAAATAGCAGCCAGAGAGATCTTGCCAAGATATAAAAAATTAATCTCACTTCTCCACTCAAAATTTTTCCATGGCTCCTCAATTCTCTTAGAAAACATTTCAATGTCCTACAAAACCTTGCTTTCCACTTTGCTGGCCACCCTCAGTTTTCACTCATTCACACAAAGGTTACCTCGGCCCTTCCTAATCACCTACTAAAATTTTAACTCACTTCAGCATTTTGTAATCCCTTCCTGTGTATTTTTTTTAATCTCTATAGCATTCACCATCCTCTAACATACTTAATGTCTTTCTGAGTAATGTTTAGTGTCCATTTCTCCCAACCAAAGTATAAGCTCCATCCATGTAGAATTTTTTGACTATTTTGTTCATCTCTGAATTTCCAGTGCCTAAAACTATGCCTAAAAGATAATAGGAGTAAAGTTCATTTGAATGGAGAGAATGTTAAAATTAAAATCAACTTTAAAATAAGACTTTATCAATAACCATTATTTATCACTGCTCTGAAAGTTCTGCCCCACATAATTAAATATTAAATCAAAATAAAGTTTTAATTATTTAAAAGAAGAGATTTTTTCCATTATTTATAGCTAGTAGGACTTTTTTTTCACCAAAGAAAAAAATAGATTCATTTTTTAATTTTTAAGAGAGTTGAGTATCTACTAGTTGGTATGGGTTGCACTGTGTCCCTCCAAAGCATGTATTTTTAAGTCCTTGAACTTGATATGTGACTGTATTGACAGACAGGCCTTTAAAGAGGTGACTGAATTAAAATGAGACCATTAGAGTAGGCCCTAACCCAATTTGTCCGATGTCCTTCTAAGAAGAGATTAGGACATACTAAGAGACACCAAAGATACATGTACACAGAGGAAAGTAAATGAAAGGACACAGAGAATAGGCTGCCATCTATAAATAAAAGGGGCTCTGAAAATATTTAACCTGATATTGATATCTGATAAATATCAGATAAATATCTGAAAATGCTGATAACTTGATCTTAGACTTCTAGACACTAGAGCTGTAAGAAAATACAATTTAGTTGTTTAAGCCACCTGGTCTGTGGTATTCTGCTATGGCAAACTAATACGACTTGCAATCAGCACTTAAAATATAAAATGAAGGAAATAATTTCACTCAAAATAGCCACCCAACAATAATAAACCTGGGAATGAGCTTAACCAGAAAAATATCAGCATTTTGTTTAATTATTATTCTATCATCCCCATGAGATTCTTGGCTAGAGCAGTGACAAAATTTTACTTATCCACCATTCTATCCCCAGTGCCTGGCATTAACAGTAGGGAGATTATCTGCTCCTGGCTGCTAGAGAGGTCTTTGTTCAACAACAGTAGTCTTAGGTGCTAAGGGTGTTAAGAGATTACACTGTGGTCTGTTACCACTCATTTCTACCCCTCCAGATCAAGTGGGTTTGCTTTCCCTCATAAGGGCTTACTAAAAGCAAAAGTAATAATTTCAATTACATGTTCCTTAAATACATGAAGATTTGAGCCAGAGGTACTGTTTATAGTGGAAATACCATGCTCAATTACAGTGAGTCCCAGCCTCTGGGGGCCTCAGCTATTTGTCAGAGATCCTCCGAGCACCTCTCTGTGCTATTACTGTAGGTTCACAAGCACATGAGATGTAGGCTGGGGACAGAGCTCTGTCCTAGTAGCTGCCCTGGATACTCCCCTTGGCACACATTTTTCTTCCACCATCTACATTTCTAAGATGGGTAGAGGTGGTTCCTATTTTGGGAACTCAGCTGCTGCCACTTCCAGAAGGCTTGTCCTTCCAGATTGTCACATGGATGACTCTTTCTCATCACTCAAGCCTCAGCTCAATGTTACTTTCCTGGAGATTGATTATTCAGACTTGAGCCCCATCCTTACTGCACATTCCATCTTATGATCCTTTATTTTGTATAGGTTACCTACCATCTAACACCTTGTTTGTGATATACATGTCCTACTCTAGACTTCAAAGTCCAAGAAAACAGTCCTCTCTCCCATCACAGTGCCTACAACTATGCCTGGTATGGGGTGGGGAGATAAAGGGCAGGGTGCATAAATATTTGATGAGCAAGTAATCAGACCAATAAAGGGAATTCAAGAACTCAAATCTAGTCCTCGGCATGAGATTTGCACCAGAGCTGTAGTTCCTGACCTTGTCCTTGATTATTGAGTGGGTTTGCCTCTTTTTTTCTGGTTTTCACAAGAAAGGATGTTGTTTTCACCAAACGTCTCTGTTCCTCCCATGAAAAGGAAGAGCTTTACTTATGAGAAAAGAAATGGCCATCCGTCACATATCTGGGCTGAAAGAATCTATTAAAAGTCCCAGGAAAAAGGCATTTCTTTCCTTCTTACTGTAGTTGAACGACTTGGAGTCTGTGGCTAAGAAGCTCATTTTGGCTCTGAAATTGAGCCATGTCCTCAAGTTAGCCTTTATCAGTTAATGAAGTCTCTTTCTGCTGACTACTGTTTTATACATCAGTTAGTTTGTAACTCAGGCAGGGAAAAAGGTATTTATTAGGCTCTCCCAAAGATTAACATTTTTGTCTCAGTCTCTACAGAATTAAAAGGCTGCCATTCATAAAATGGGCACCTACAACCATTTACTCCTTAGTTTGATCCAAGCAAGAAGTCAGCTATTGTCATCACTGTTGTTATCACCATCTTAAATCAATGTTAAAGACAAGAACAAGAAGGCAAGGACATTGAGATTAAAATATTATCCAGAAAGAGATACTGAAGGGAAATGCTCATCGAACTAAGGAGAGCCATTTACCTGGTTTTGAAGGCTACACATGGTGTTGAGAAAATTGGCTGAATCTTTACTTTAAAAAAAAATACTTCACTGGATTCATTGTGGAGAAATAACTTCTAAATGGATTACAAGGTTAATTGTAAAAATGTATCAGAAAGTTGGTATTCAAGTATCTCTATTAGGATGGAGAAAATTTTCTAAGCAAAAAGCAATTATACAAATCAAAAAGTAAAAATTGATTCATTTGCATATATAAAGAATTTAATGTCCTTTTATTTAAAAACAACTAAACAGCAAAAAAGGCTAAAAAAAATTTGTACCTCTCTAGAAGACAATTCAAATATCTTTGTTCTTAATATACAAGTCTTGCAAGTCAACTAGAAATACTTCGAAACCTACACACACACACACACCTTTAACAATGGCAATTATGAAAAGGAGACCAAGACCCAGAAAAGCTGAGTAACTTGCACAAGGTCAAATTACTTAGTGGCAGAACCCAAGCAGATTGGTTCCAGAATCCATGCATTAAGCCACCATACCATGACTTGCAGACCTATGGGTTATATTAACTTTCTTTGAAAAGGTTGTATCTCTTCTTGAATATCATGCTGTTGTCTCTGCTCTTTCAGACAGGAGCATTCTATATTGAATCCAGGACCACGTTCTAAACTAAAGATCATAGGTGGAAGTCAATATGGTCCTAGGCTGGATGCTAGCCTCTACCATAGGGTTCTTACAGACACTAAAAAGGCCTTGTTAAGGCTCTAGTGGATGGCTTTGTAGCCACATCTCATTTTGAAGTTATACCCCTGAAACTGTCTTTCTTAGAGCCATCCATTCATATGAGCTATTCCTTTAAGCCATAGATCTCTTAACCTGTTATTTCTGCAAGGCCAGGGAAACCAAGAATGCTGGTTTTCTTGGGGTGAAATCGTTAACTGATGAGTTTATATATTTATATTCTTTGCACCCTGTTCACCCCCTTCTCCCCAAACACTACATGAGTCTTCAAAGTCCCACTCCCCTAAGCAGGCAATGCTCAGTCCTGACATACAAAGTAAAGCAGATAACTTGCTTTTTATCTTTTTCTCTGCCAGTACTTAAAACTTAAATATTTATTTGCACCTCCTACAAACTTACAGATAAGTCATCTCCTGAAAATAGTATCCCCACATTAGTCCCCTCATAGATCTCTTTTTCCTATACTTGAGCTTTTCCTACCACATACCAGTTACCCTAATTTATCCCATAATATGCTACAAATGTCACTGTTTTCTTCTGATCTTGTTGCCTGTTCAATCTGCAGAATCTAAGACCACAGAAAACAAATACCAGGAGTATTTTGAGGTGATATGGCCAGATGACTCCGTAATTACTCAGACTTTCTAAGTCATGGCCCACTTGAGTTTTGCCAGTTTTTATGACTTTTCTCAATATCTTTTCATACTTTCATTTACACAAAGCACCATCTCTTTCTAAGCAGCAGCATCCTGTAGCTATGATCAAGGCATTCCAACAGGTTGCTTTTACAAAAGAGGCCTCCATGCTTACCTATAGATTCCATCTACTGAGTTACTGGTGGTCTCTAGAGTTATCATACCCCTCGCCCCCAGCTCACAGCTTTTCAACTTCTCCCAGACTCTTGGAAATTCCACTCAGCTTATGAGTTGAATGGAATCTCAAATAGCAGTTCCCAACTGGAACTTTATAAGTAATAGCCACCTCTCTTCAATATACACCCAACACTTTCTATAATTTCCCTTCCCAATTTTTTTTTAATGTGTACAGATCTCTGCTGATGCCCACACCCTTAGACTACAACCTGTGAGAACAAGAACTACTAAGTTCATTTTTAATTTCCTCTAGGTTCTTTTCACCAGCGTCTGGCACAAAGCTTTATTCACAGTGGGCATTCTCAAACATTTTATTTACTTTGTTTTCTTATTTGCTTTAAATAGCACCTAGCTATTTCAGGCCAGAAAAGAGAGTTCATGGCCATCTTAAAGTTTCTTCATTATTTGTATATTAAAGCCAACGGATCTGGCAGAAGTGTAGCTAGAAAGGGTAGCACCTAGAAAGTCTGGGATTCTTTCTTTTGAAGTTAACTTGCCCTGGGCATATGGTTCTTTCCCTTCCAAAGCTTCCAATAATCCCGAAAATAGACAAATGAGACAACATCAGGTTAAAAAGCTTCTGTACAGGGAAAAGAAAAACCAATTGGAGTAAATCAGCAATCCTCAGAATGGGAGAATCTATTTGTAAACTATGCCTCAGATAAGGAACTGATAACCAGAATATACAGGGAACTCAGGCAGCCTACTGAAAAAAAAATCAATTTAATTAAAAGATAGTAATATGAACTGAACAGACAACTCTCTAAGAAAGACATAGGAACAGCCAGAAACATGAAAAAAAAAAAAAGCTCAACATCCCTTATCACAAGGGAGATGCAAATCAAAACCACAATGGGGGACCAGTAGTTAACATAATGGCTATGTAGTGGGACTCCCATGTAGTCGACTGCGGTTCGAGTCCCGGACCTGGTGGCTTAAAATCATGACAGGTGCGTGTGCGTGCATGCCCAAGAGGAGAAGGGATTGCGGCATGGCCATCCCCCCCTTGGGGGTGATTTCTCACTTTCTGTCTCTGGTGAGTGCACACACCCTGTAGCAAATACCTAAAAAAAAAAATAAATAAAATGCACCACAATGAGATATCACCCAACTCCAGTCAGAATGGCTAAGATTAAGAAAAAAAAATAAAATTAAATGGTAAATTCTGGTGGAGCTGCAGTAAAAAGGGAACTCTCCTATACTGTTGGTAAGGATATAAATTAGTGCAGCCATTGTGAAGAACAATATGGGGCTTCCTCAAAGACCTACAAATAGATCTACACATGTTCCAGTAATTCCACTCCTGGGTATCTATCCAAAGGACAGGAATACACTCAGTCTGAAAAGTACTTGCACATCCATGTTTATTGTGGCATTATTCACAATTGCTAAGACATGGAATTAACTCAAATGTCCATGAACAAATGAAGGGATTGAAAAAGTGTGGCACATATACAGTATGGAATACTACTCAGCTAAAAAAAAAACAAGACCCTGGCATTTGATAAAAAGTGGACAAAAATATATGATTTACTGCTAAGTGAAGCAAGCCAAGCTATGAAAGAGAGACACTTAGCATATACTGTCTGCACTCTATGGTGGATGCTGAAAAATTAGAGGATGTAGAAGCATTGAAAATGGTTATGAATACTGAGGACAATGTAGGAAGAAGGTGGGAGGGGAGGAGGAAAGGAAAGAAATTCAGGAGGAAAAAAGAGAGGCAAGACACTTATGGGACACAGAAATGGATTATTATCTGTTGATGATAGCATGTTTTGTATCCTCTACTGGACTGGTGAAGTGTATTCATGTCAGGTTAATCCAATTTACAAGCTAAGTGATGTATAGTGATTAAATATATAAAATTTTTAAAAGTAAAAACATTCCATGTGGGGGTGAGAAAACATGTATTTTGTGGTTGTTGGGTGGAAAGTTCTATAAATGTCTGTCAAGACCATTTTGTTTATGTTGCCATTTAGATCCATTTTTTTGTCTAGATGATATGTCCAATTGAGATAGTGGGGTACTGAGCTTCCCAATGATTAGTGTGTTGCAATATTTCTCCCTTTAGTTCTCTCAATCTTTCTTTTATGTATTTGGGTAATCTTGAGTTGGGTGAATAGATATTTATAACTGTGACATCTTCTTGGTGAATTAACCCTTTTAGTACTTTATAATGACCTTTGTCTCTTACAGTTTTTGTCTTAAAGCCTATTTTGTCTGCTATCAGTATTGTGACTCCAGCCTTTTTCTTAATTTTCTTTTGCATGGAATATTTTTCCAGACCTTCACTTTAAGTCTATGTATGTCTTTATCTGTTGTGTTTCTTAAAGGCAGCAAACAGAAGGTCTCAGGTTTTTTTTTTTTTTCTTAATCCATTTACCCAATGTCTTTTGGTTGAAAAATTTAATCCATTAACATTAATGTTGTCAATTTTTGCAGATATGTTCCTGCCATTTTGTCAGCCATTTTCTTGGTTTTTTGTTCTCTTATTTCTGTTTCTCTTTACTTTTCCTGATATAGTAGTCTCTTCTGTACTTGAAGAGCTGGTCTAGTATTGGTGAATTCTTTCAGTTTTTGTTTGTCTGAGAATGATTTTATTTGTTCTTCGCATTTGAGGGATAATCTCCTTAGTATTCTTGGTTGAAAGTGTTTTAGTATTTTGAATATGTCTTTCCATTACTTTCTTGTCCACATTGTTTCAGTTGAGAGGTCTGATGTTAGCCTAATAGGATAACCTTTGTAAATGACTCAACATTTCTCTTGTGCCATTTTTAGAATTTTGTTTTAGTGCATGGGCTCACCAGAAAGACAGAGACAGACAGACAGAAAGCGAGAAACCAACCCCCGGGGGGATGGTCATGCCACATTCCCTTCTCCTCTATTCTCCTCTTGGGATCTTGGGCATGCAGGCACAGGGGCCGGCATGAGTTTAAGCCACCAGTTCTGGGACTCGAACTGCAGTCAACTACATGGGAGTCCAGAGACATAGCCATTACATCAACTGCTGGTCCTTTAGTCTATGATTTTTGACCAATCTGTCTGTGATGTGCTGTGGAGATAATCTTTTTATTCTGATTCTATTTGGGGTCTTTTGTATTTCTTGGGTCTGGATGTCTGAATGTTTCTCTAGATTTGGGTATTTTTCTGCAAGTATTTTATAAACTAGATCTTTTATGCCCTTGTCTGACTCTTCACCTTTTGGAATACTTATTACTCAGATATTTGGGCATTTAATAATGTCTAGTATTTTCCATATTGTGTTCTCATTTTTTTTTCATTATTTTTGGTGGTTAAAGTTTTTATATTCCAAGTCAGAGTTTCTTTCTTCTGCATGGTTCAATCTGATATTAATATTTTAAAGAAAGGTCTTGATTTCCTTTATTACTGTCTTCATCTTTAGAAGTTCTAACTGGTTCTTTTTTTTTTTTTCTGGAGAGGTTTGTGCTATAGGGCGCATGCGCTCTCCAGACAGACAGAGAGAGACATAGAGACAGAAAGCGAGAAATCACCCCCCAGGGGGGATCAGGCCGCAATCCCTTCTCCTCCATTCTCCTCTCAGGATCTTGGGCATGCACGCACACACGCCCGGTGTGAGTTTTAAGCCACGGGGTCCGGGATGTGAAACGCGGTTGACTACGTGGGAGTCCAGCGACATAGCCATTACGCTAACTGCTGGTTCCTCTAACTGGTTCTTTTTTTATGGTATCTATCTCCTCCTTCACATCCTGAAAAGACTTGACCTCTATCACCATGAATATTTTGAATTCTTTTTCTGACATTTCTGCAAATTCTCTTGTGCTGTCTATGATTGAAGAATGACTTGGTTCCATTGAGGGAGACATGTTTCATTGTTTTCCTGTATTTCTTGTGCCTCTGTACTGGTTTCTAGTCCTCTGACGAATTATATAATTCTTCCTACTTTTCAGATGTCGATTCTGTAGTGGGATGCCAGGGAAAGGAGAGCTCTACTTCTCAGATGTGCTCTTGGTAGAGGGCCTTGTCTTCTAATCAGAGTAGTATGTATATGTGTGTATATATACATATATATATCACTTTTTATTACTTGATTACTCTGCTGAGTAATCCATAATTCAAATATATATACACACACACACATATATATATATATATATATATTTACATACACATATATATATATGTGTGTGTATATATATATATACACACATACATACATACATATATATTTAGCTGTTGGTACCTTTTCCAGTCTCTCAGGACCAGGTGTACTTGGGGCCAAACTGAATGGAGAGTTTTAACTAGGGGGGTAGAGTAAGAGCAGTAAACTATAAAATCCCAAATATCCCTGGGTGGGCAGAAGGCAGTTAGAGGTCTGAGATGGTCTTGCCTCAGTTGGTCTCATTGACTGCTGCTGTTCCCCGCTCTGTGCCACAGGTTTGGGAGATTAATGGCAGTAAAGGGATGTGGGAGGTGCTGGTCCAGGATGTACCTGGGGCAGTCAGAAAGCAGTGAGAAGTCTTTGACAGTCTTCTACCTCAGTTGGTCTCACTGACTACTGCTACTTCCTGCTCCATGTCACAAACTTGGGATATTAATGGTGGTCTGTAGTCATTAATATCTAAACTTAATTTATACTTGGAAAATCTCAATATAGGTTAAATAATTAAATGAGTCAATTAGTACAAAATCAATCTGGGGAAGAGAGACCACACTATGTATTGTTCTCATTTACCAAATATGAAAACCAAAATTCAGAGCTGGTCATTGAACTGGCTCTGCTCCTAAGACTAGACAACAGTTGAGCCAGCACTGGAACCCGAGCAATTTGAGTCTCAGTGATCTTTCCACTCATTCCAGGAGCTATCACTTTTTATTACTTGATTACTCTTCTGAGTAATCCATAATTCAACTTTGTGTGATTCTTTCTGACAAAATGGGGCTTAACTGTAGGAATCCCTTTGTCTCATAGCTGAAGCCAGAATGGTTTTTCCATATAACCATGGTGATTGGTGACTATTCCCTACAGAAACTCAACTCCAGAATAAAAGACATCATAAGCCATTGTGGTCCTACTGGTCAGGCCTGGCTGGGAAAGACTAGCAGAGTGGTCCAGGGCAGTAAGAGCTCCCCAGAGCCACAGCAGCAAGGGTGCAAAGAGGAGTTGAGAGAAAGCAGAGGCAAGCCCAGGGTTACTGAAAGGATTATTTTATTTTGCTGGATTTTGTTTCATTTTTTTACAACAGACATTCACATTTCAAAACAAAAGATAAGACTTTTGGTAGATTTCCTCAAAGGCAACTACTGAGATATTTGCCAAAGCTGTTGCCCCAGGGTTTGGTTCAGATAAACAAGGGCACTGGGAAGCCATGTAATCTAAATTTTTCCCTTTGGCCTATGCCAGCATTTTAGCTGCCAATAAGTCAATGTGCTTTTTGATTCCAAAAATAAAAAGTGATTATACTCTTGCTACCCAAGTCTACCCTTAGCCAATCCATGGGCCATCACAAAGAGAAAAAGAGGGATGCACTTTGTGGTGTTGTTTTTGGAAAGCTCCTGTTTAGAGAACTCTTGAGGGTATGCTGTCACAAAAAGGCTGACTGCTGTGGGCAGGCAGTGACTACCTAATGGAGCCTCAACAAGTGTCCTTCCTGCCAGGGCCACATGGCTTCCATTATTCAAGAGCTCACCAACTTCATGACCTGGAGTTCCCTCTCATTGTTGTTAATGTCTAGCTTCTCTAGGCTAGGCATGATGATAAAGGAGAAAAAAAAAAAAAACATGGAAAATTAGGTACATCTTCCATAACTATTAAAGAGAAAAAAATCTTAGGTTACTATCATTAAGAACTTAGAAATGTCATCTTTCTCCTGAAATTATAGAAAATATGGGAAGATCTGGGAACTCCATATCAAATGATCATTTTTCCTTTCTTTCTCCTCCCCTCCACCACTATCCACAGAAGACTATAAGCTCCCTTCTATTCAGGATGACCAACTTTTCCCAGTTTTCCTAGTATCTTCCTAGTTTTAGCACCGGAAGTTCTTCTGAGACCCACATACTAATAATATCCTCTTACTGTAAGGAACATAGAACATAAGAAGGGAGAAAAGGGAACATCAGGCTATCTTCCACTTCTGCAGCCACCATTCAAAATTCTCTAAGGATAGGCTATCTTTTGTACTGTGGAAGTTAGAGAATGAATAACACTGGGAAGCCATGTAATCTAAATTTTTCCCTTTGGCCTATGCCAGCATTTTAGCTGCCAATAAGTCAATGTGCTTTTTGATTCCAAAAATAAAAAGTGATTATACTCTTGCTACCCAAGTCTACCCTTAGCCAATCCATGGGCCATCACAAAGAGAAAAAGAGGGATGCACTTTGTGGTGTTGTTTTTGGAAAGCTCCTGTTTAGAGAACTCTTGAGGGTATGCTGTCACAAAAAGGCTGACTGCTGTGGGCAGGCAGTGACTACCTAATGGAGCCTCAACAAGTGTCCTTCCTGCCAGGGCCACATGGCTTCCATTATTCAAGAGCTCACCAACTTCATGACCTGGAGTTCCCTCTCATTGTTGTTAATGTCTAGCTTCTCTAGGCTAGGCATGATGATAAAGGAGAAAAAAAAAAAAAAAAACATGGAAAATTAGGTACATCTTCCATAACTATTAAAGAGAAAAAAATCTTAGGTTACTATCATTAAGAACTTAGAAATGTCATCTTTCTCCTGAAATTATAGAAAATATGGGAAGATCTGGGAACTCCATATCAAATGATCATTTTTCCTTTCTTTCTCCTCCCCTCCTCCACTATCCACAGAAGACTATAAGCTCCCTTCTATTCAGGATGACCAACTTTTCCCAGTTTTCCTAGTATCTTCCTAGTTTTAGCACCGGAAGTTCTTCTGAGACCCACATACTAATAATATCCTCTTACTGTAAGGAACATAGAACATAAGAAGGGAGAAAAGGGAACATCAGGCTATCTTCCACTTCTGCAGCCACCATTCAAAATTCTCTAAGGATAGGCTATCTTTTGTACTGTGGAAGTTAGAGAATGAATAAAAATATAAGGAGTCTTAATAATAACAGCATATTATAAATGATTCTGAGAATCTTACATGTAATATGCCTTCTATAATCAATCTTTATAACTTGGATTCTTCGGATCTCTTTTCATTATTACTTTCACATTTCCTAAGTTAATTTTATTTAACTTAGTGGTATTGATGAAATGCTCCTATTTTCAATACACCAATCTCTGCTTCCATTTATCATGTTGCCTTCTCCCCTGCTTTATTGAATTCTTCGTAGAAGGACCTTTGTGACTACATTGGGCCCACCTGGGTAATAATTGTGTCACTCCCTTTGTCTCACAGCTGAAGCCAGCTTTATTCTTTGATATCACCATGGTGATAGCTGACTATTTACAAACTCGACTTCAGAAGAAAAATCATTCACAGTTAAACATTCTTTCCAATTTGGATGTAGGTTGAGTAGGACCAGAAGTGTTTCAGGTTTCAGAATTTTTTAGATTTTAGAATATGCATATATGAGATATCTTGGGTGTAAGATCCAAGTCTATACACAAAATTTATTATATAGCTGCTCCTCACTTAACCTACCAGTTTAACCACTGCTGGAACTTAACAACCAGTTCCCAGTCAGTGTGAGTAAAGAATCCCCTTTATCAGTCCTCACTAGATTAGTATTCACCACATGAAATGTTCACAATCATGCAAGACTACCTAGTTTATGAATTTATACTTTATTCTGCACCCATAGTATAATTCAGGATAAATAGAAATGATTATACCAGATTTATATTATTGTGTTGTGGTGTGTCTTGTTATTGTCTGGCATTTATCTAATGTATGCTTTTTGTATGGATAGAATTTCATTATTCTAGTGTGGTGTCGCTTGGTATCTACTGAAAGATGCATAACCTATGGTACAATGATACACCATAGAACTAACTGCCTTAAGTTCCTCCTTAGCGATCAGTTTGCTTAAAGATCTAGTTATAGGAATGGAGCTCAGTCATTAAGTGAGGAGTATCTGTACTCCTTATACACATAGCCTAAAGATAATTTTGTACAATAATTTTGTATTGCAGCATTTTGACTGACATATCATGTAAGTACAGGTATGGAATTTTCCACGTTTGGCATATTAGTGCACAAAAGTTTCATATTTTGAAAATAAAGTAGGAATCATCTCACTCTTCGACTCCAAAATAAATTACACAAAGCTGTGATAATCAAAACATAGTACTGGCACAAAATAGGCATGTAGACCCATGGAACAGCATAGAGAACTCAGAAATAAATCCCCAAAACATACAGCCAACTGATTTTCAACAATGGGTACAAGTTAATCCAGCAAGGAGAAGAAAATCTCTTCAGCAAATGGTGCTGGAAAAACTGGATATCCACCAGCAGAAAAATTAAACTGGACTCCTTTCTCTCACCATTAACAAGTATCAATTCCAAATGGATCAAAGATCTAAACCGAAGACCTCAAAGTATAAAACTGGTGGAAAACACAGGAAAAACTCTTGAAGACATCAGAGTTGGCAAAGACTTCCTTTTCTTTTCTTTCTTTCTTTTATTTTTAATAGAGAGATTTTTGCTATAGTGTGCATGCACTCACTGGAGAGACAGAGAGACAGAAAGCAAGAAATCACCCCCAGGGGGGATGGAAATCATCCCCTGAGGGGGTGGCCACACTATAATTACTTCTCCTCCATTCTCTTCTTGGGATTTTGGGCACACACGCACATGTGCCTAGCATGAGTTTTAATCTGCCAGGTCTGAGATTCAAACTGCAGTTAACGACATAGGAGTCCAGCAGCATAACCATTTTGCTGCCTGCTGGTCCCAGTAAGTACTTCTTAAATAAGACCCCAAAGCACAGGCAATAATAGCAAAAATAAACAAGAGGGACTACATCAGGTTAAAAAGCTTCTGCACAGCAAAAGAAACAATAATTATAGTGAAAAGACAATCCTAGGAATAGGAGAATATATTTGCAAACTATGCTTCAGATAAGGCACTGATGGCCAGAATATACAGGGAACTCAAGCAGCTTACCTCCAAAAACATATTAATAATAATAAACAGCACAATTAAAAGATGGGCAAATAAGCTGAACGCAACACAATTAAAAGATGGGCAAATAAGCTGAACATACAACTCTCCAAGGAAGACATACGGCAGCCAAAAACCATGAAAAAGTTCTCAATATTCCCTATAATAAAGAAGATACAAATCAAACCACAATGAGATACCACTTAACCCCAGTCAGAATGGCTATTATTTGAAAAAATTAAAAATGATAAGTGCTGGAGAAGCTGCAGTGAAAAGGGAACTCTCCTATGTTGTTGACAGGAATGTAAATTTGTACAGCCACTGTGGAGAACAATACGGCGGTTCCTCAAAGATCTACCAATAGAATGACAATATTATCTAGCAGTTCCACTCCTGAGTATCTACACAAAGGATAGAAGAAAACTCAGTCAGAATAAGGCACATCAGTGTTTATTGCAGCATTATTTACAATTGTTAAGACATGGAATGAACCCAAATGTCCATGAACAGATGAATAGACTGGAAATGTGTGGCATATATGCAGTATGGAATACTTGGACATAAAAAACAATGAGATCCTGGCATTTGATAGAAAGTGGAAGAATATGGAAGATTTGAATATCTAGTGAAGCAAGCTAGACTATGAAAGAGAAGCATTGTATGTCCCCATTTAATATAAACTGAATGTCTCCACTTTATGACAGAATCTAAAATTTGGAAAGGATAAACATATGGAAAGCAACTGAGGATACTAGGGGCAGTGTGGGAGAAGGATAGGTGGGGGGAGTGAGGGACGGAATCAAGGGGAAAAAAATTAACAGATACAAAAGTGGAAAATTATATGTTTATGATGATATGTATGGTAATATTTTTGACTAGACTGATGTGCAGTATATTCATGCTAGGACGGTTCATTTTGTATGCTACAAAGATGTACAGAGATTAAATGTAAATAGAACAAGAAAACAATATTTTATAATAAAAATAAATGTTATAATTGAGAAAAAGAAGTTTCAGATTTTGGAGCATTTTGGAATTTGGATTTTCATATTAGGAATGTCCAGCCTGTGTTATAATTAAACAGAAGAGCAAAAGAGACATGTGTACATAAGAGGAGAGTTAAATTTAGAGGTTTATAATATGAGTGAGTCACTGCGTCTCTTTTCACCAGTTTTTATACTTAAACTTAAGCACAGATTTTGTATCATTTTACAACTATTTTATTAAGTATAAATACTGAAGAACAAAAACACATATACATGTGTGCACAAATTGTAGAGGGGACTTGAACCACTATGTGTGTTGAATGGTGTGGATAAAATTATACAGTTATTTTATATCATAGACAAATATTTTAAGGCACAGAGTACCCAAATTCTGCTGGTTTAATGGCTTCATCAATGTCTTACCAGGAACTGGAAGAAATACCTCATCATCCAGCTACTTGGCAGAGTGAGGCTTCCTTAACTTCCATGATTCCCATGATCTAGGAAAGAAGAGACGTAGTGTCCTGACGTGGCGAACGCTGGTCTCAATGAGGAGAGGCCTCTATTCTCACAAAGCTGCATGCTCTCCCGGACAGGAAGAGATACTCCAGATCTCGTTAGAAAAGACAGTACAGTTGGAGTGGAGATCAAGATACACCACACTCACATGTGGCAGCTGTTTTTTTTTGTTTGTTTGTTTGTTTTTGTATAATTGCATTTAAAATCTTTTAAAAATTCAATCTTTGCAGTAAATCCAAGTGCCAATATAAGAAAAGCTAAGCTGTCAATTTTCACTTTGCCAATTTCCACAGGGAGGAACAAAGACTTTTTTTTTTTTTCTCTCGTGTGTGCAAAGATTCCCAAATTTAGTCAAGACTGGAATTTCACTGTTTTTATTTTTATAGCAATAGCGCTTTTCCCATGAGGAGAGGGATAGCATAAAGAAACAGGGAAGAGATACACTTTGCCATTGACTTAGAGACAGGACTGGGTGTGATGGGTGGAAATCACAACAAATTTTTAATTAGTATTCTAAAAGATTTGGTCAATTATATGGTGAAGCTCATATAAGGATGCCAAATAATGCTGATACGGAGGCCTTGAAAAATTACCTTTTGTTTTTGTGGAAAAAGGAGAGAGGAAATTGAGGTGAAACTACAAAATGTTTCATTTCTTTTCACGAAACTAGTGAAAGAGAAGGTCCTCTTCAGCCGCCAGTGCAAATGTTTTTGCAAAGATCAGCTGCCAAGTGTCCTTTGATGCCTGCCAGTTTTCATAATTGAAAGATACCTTTTTTAATGAACTTGCCAGTTTTCTACTGGGCTACAGCAGATTTTCTACATCTGGATTATTCCCTTCCCTCCAGCAAGGACTTCATTGACTATTTACGACATTAGAAGGCATACATTCACAAGAATGCAATACTAGGTGGCAGTATTTTAGACTAAAATTTATTTTCACCAAGTTTAAGACTTTTCATGTTACAAAATTCCATAATAAAATGCAAATCAATAATTTCTGAGTAGTGTTAGATAATCAGTTCATCCATGAGAGTCTTATTGGCTGCTAGTAATAAAATCATATTCTTACCTTCTTATTGAACATCTTCGCTGAAAACCTGAACTGGGAGAAAAACCAAACAAGCAGAGTGAAAGCAAACACTAATGTCCACAAGAAAACTATTATTTTTGTAGGAAGGAAAGCTTCAGAAAGACACCGAAAGTGTGTTTTCATTGCACTCCATCAAGTCATTTAATAAAACTGCCATTCCTAACACACTACTAGCTACTTTGGAACTGTTTTCCCAGTTACTCAGCAGGAAACTAACATTTGAACCCACCAATCTTTTGAGTTGCAAATTCAATTTTAAACTTTTTATTTAAAAAGCCTCAAGAATATCTATCACTCCAGGCAGAAGGACGATAATAACATTAAATTTTATGAATTATTACTTTCCAATCAAGGGTGACAGACTTGCTTATACGAACAGGGTGAGACTTCTCATAAGCAGTAGAGTTCCAGCCAAGTTCTCCCGATTCTATTTTGCCAAAGAAAGGAAAAGGATATTACATTTTAAAGTAAAATTCCTCCAAATAAAATCCTACCAACGCTTAATGTCTGAGAGTTCTTGTGGTGCCTTTATGTTGTAAATGCTGAGGTTTTATATTACTTATATAAGCTTTAGTCTCCAATAGAGCTGGCAAACAAAACCCAAGAATGCTGAAACAGCTGTACTACTGTATCTGAGTCATTTCGACCAAAACAGGCATGGGGACATGAAGCTGAAGTGTTCTCTCAGCCCACCACAACGTTTTGCTTTTCATTTCGACTTCCAGACAAAGAACTAGTAATGGTGGCTAGTCTCATGAAAACTCAGTGAGGCATACAATGTGGATATTAAAAGATGTACTTGCTAATATCTCTGAGTCACTTCCAAGGAAGATTCTGGGTTCTCAGAACTAAACTCAATTCCTTAGAGGCTTTGATTCCATTATCATTACCAAGGGTGAATCTTACACAGTATATATTCAAACAGCCCCAGTCTTAGTCAGTAAGAAACACTTTAAAGCCAAACAAGAATGACTACAAATCCTTTACATTAAGCTGCATTAGTCCACACTCCCATTGATTCAGGACTGACCTAAAATTAGCTAAGCAAATCAAGGATGAAAAGAATTTAAATAGCTTAAGACACACTGTCCTAAAAATCCTCTAAAAACAATTGATAAGTATTTCTTCAACTATAAATATCTGACATGTTAATTACAAATAATGTTTTAAGAGTAACATGCTAATTATAAATAATGCTTATCTGTAGGTCTTCCAAGGCAACCTACGAGGCAGTTGCTCTCTGCATACATAGTTCAAGTTACGTACTGTGTAAGGTGATAAACTCTTCAGCTTTAAACACAGTGTATTACAACATGTGTCTCACAAATTCAGCTGGCCTCCTCTCCATTAGTCTGAAATAGTACAATTTTTACTGCAATCCTTTACAGAGCATTTATTTTCAGATCATTAACTCATTGTGGGACCTTAGGTAAGTTACTTTATCTCTTGAAGCCTAAGTATACCTCTAGGGAAATAAGAGTGTCCATTTGATCAATGAGTTAATATAGATAGAGTGCTTAGAAGAGTACATGGAACAAAGTAGATCCTTAGTAAATTACACTTTTTTATATCAGTCGTAGTCATAGAAATAGAATGTAGAGAATTCAGTTATACTTTAAGTTACCAATTTAGAATTTCTCAGATTTTGAACCATCGATCTAGAATAATTAAAATGATTTTGGCAAAATTCCAAGGTATCTCTACACCAACCCAAGAGAGAGACAAAAGCTAAGAATCCATTCAACGAATATCATATCCAAATAATCCATCACTATAGCTAATTAGGCATGTCCTTTAAGGCTAAGGAGACTTGGCAAATAAGGGATGGATAGCAGTGAATAAGGAACTATGAAGAACTCATGTGAATGAGGAAATCCACAGACATAGATTCAGACTGATTACTGAAATTAAATCACATTCCACTGTGTCCCAGTCCACCTTTTCCTTCTCTATATGCCAAGTCTCCAAAAATGAAAGTCAACACACTGTTTTTAATATGACAGCTTTGACACGCTTGTGCCCTCTCAACTCAGCTTTCTGGAAAGCTCAATTTTCTCAACTCTCCAAGGCAATCTTGTAGCCAAGGAATCTGAGTGCTACTTAGGGTCCTAATTCAAGAAAATGCGGGAACCAGCAGTTAGCGCAATGGCTATGTCGCTGCACTCCCACTTAGTCGACCGCAGTTCGTGTCCTGGACCTGGTGGCTTGAAACTCACACTGGGCGCGTGTGAGTGCATGCCCAAGATCCCAAGAGGAGAATGGAGGAGAAGGTATTGCGGCGTGACCATCCTCTGTGGGGGGTGATTTCTCACTTTCTGTCTCTATGTCTCTGTCTGTCTGGAGAGCGCACGCACCCTATAGCGAAAACCTCTAAAAAAAAAAAGAAAAAAAGAAAATGCCAGACTCTAGCATCCAAGTGGTAGCCTGCAGCCATTCTCACATGCACTGCTGACTTTAAGAAAAAGGCTTTGGTGGTGGACAATATGAAAATTGAGTTACTCAAAGGCTCTATGAGTATTCTTTACCCCCAATTACACAATAATTGCTCCCTTTTATTCCTAATCAAATTAATGAATCTTAATTGAGCTCTTACTATGTGCCACATTCTACATTCTGTTGAGGAAAGGGAAAAAAGACAAGCCTCCTCTTGTTCTGCATCAAAAATGCCACAAATTTGCAAGACCTGTTGCTATTTGTAGCTCTAAGCCTTCAACCTGTAGTTATGCCCCTTACCTACACCTAGAGTCATACCAAACCAATACAGATATCTATGTTTTATGCCTTTTCTTTCTTAGGAGAAGCTATATTATGTGGACTTCTTTTGCAATAAGATATCCATTGTCAGCAAAAGATTTTTATCTTAAAAGTGACTTAACGCAAGTCTCCAAAGATTTGGTCAAGGGAAATTAACTCCTCAGTTTTGTTAGGTTTTTTAAAAATCATATATATATATATATATATACATATAAAATTTTCCTTTTCCAGATTTCTTTCTCAACTCCATGACTGACTTGCTATGAGAGATCCTGGATAACTTAACTTAACTTCTTGGGCTTCAATTTTCCCTATCTATAACACAGGAAAATTATAGCCTCTGCTTCATAGGGCTGTTGTGAGGATTAAATGATAAAATATGGAATTCTCTTGGAAAAGTACCTGGCACATAGTAAGCATCCATTAAAAGTTAGTCATCATTATCATTGTTATTTTTAAATAACGTTAGTAATGGTTCTAGAATTACTCTGCTAATACGTCAGGTAGACTCTTCAAAGGAGTGTCACAGGATAATAAAGTGCTTCCATATATATCATAGTATCTCCTTAGTACAACAGAATACTATTGAACTCTCAACCATTCTTATGTGTTTTAGAGAGTAAAGCCACTGAACAAGAGTATGAAAGCTTTCATTTTAGCCCCAGTTCATTGATAAACTTGCTGTGTCATTTTGGGCAAGACCATTACTATCATTGCCAGGTAAAAAATACAGGATGTTATTTTTAATAGAGCATAAGTATGTCCCATGCAAATTCTAAAAAGTTATTCATTAGCTATGTGAAATAAAATTTAATTGGGTGACCTGCATTTTAATTTGCTAAATCTGGCAACCCTAATACAACCTCTGTAAGCCTTAATCTCTTCATAGATAAAATACTGACATTGGATGAGGCCAGTGTTTCTCCAGCCATGTAAAACACTTTTTAGAAAATACTTTTTTTTTTTCTGGAGACGTTTTTTTTTTGCTATAGGGTGCATGTGCTCGCCAGACAGACAGAGAGAGACAGAGAGACAGAAAGTGAGAAATCACCCCCCAGGGGGGATGGCCACGCCTCAATCCCTTCTCCTCCATTCTCCTCTCTGGATCTTGGACACATATGCACATGCGCCTGGCATGAGTTTTAAGCCACCAGGTCCGGGACGTGAACCTCAGCCGACTACATGGGAGTGCAGCAACATAGCCATTCCGCTAACTGCTGGTCCCTAGAAAATACTTTTTAAGGAAAAGAGTCTATTCTCTAAGTTTAAAAATGTAGCCGGTTGTAACACCTAGAAATTTATAATGCACAGTAGTATATTAAATACTATAAAAACCTCATCAGTAAATAAACTTGTTTAACTTTGCTTAGTGAGCATTTACATAAGGTATCTACAGAATTGTCCTTTTCCATCTATTAATACTTCTAGAACACCTCCTGGAATATAACAGCTTAGATGATACCTAAGGATACTGTCATCCTAAAAACTGGATAATTCCAAGATTGGAGGCCCAGTGACCATCAGGTGGTAGAGTGGTTAAGGTGCTGGACTCCCACATAGTTGACTACAGTCTGAATCCCAGACCAAGCAGAAAATCACACTGGGTGTGTATGCTTTTGTGACCCAAATCCCAAAACAAGAATGGAGGAGAAGTGATTACAGCATGGCCTTCCCCCCAGGGAGTGATTTCTCTCTTTTCCTCTCACTGTCTCTGTCTCTCTTGGGTGTGCGTACATAAAAACCATGCAGCAGGCTAGTGCGCTGCATGAAAGGGCCAGGGCCAGGGTCAGGCCCACCTCAGATGCACATGAATTCTGAAATTAGCAAGAGAAAGGAGAGGTCAGAGACAAGAGACAGTATTTGTAGAAAAGAGAAAAATTTCGAGAGAAGGGAAATGAAGAGATAGAGATAGAAAGAAGACAGAGACCTGGCTTTTCACTAGGTGTTGGGCTAAAAGGAGTGGTTTGGGGCAGAGATTTTTTCCAGTTAAAGGGGCAGGGCCAAGCCCACCTCAGAGGCACATGGATTCTGCCTTTTCGCTGAGTTGTTGGGCAGGAAGCCACATAGCATGCATTTCTAACCCAGTACCTGATCATGGCTAGAGAAGGTGATACTGCTGGAAACTGAAAGTCCAGATTTTTCACACTCCATCTGTCCATCACCAAACATAGTATTAAACATAGACACATAAACAACATTGAGCATTTGGCTGACCACAGTACATAAGTGACATTGCACAGTTAACATTGATTAGAGAAGGAGTGAGGGTGTAAAAATAGTCAGAATTAACATTTTCAGAACTCTGGAAATGAATCAAATGTTTGCAGCAATCTAAGGAGTATTTAGTCAGAAAAATGTCTGCATCTCAGTAAATACAGAGTTTTGTCACATTTTAATTTGTCCTACTCTCATCCACTCCATATTCTCCAGTTCCACAGTAGCCATGAATACAAACAGCCCACAATCAAAGTGAAAAGCAGCAGCTCTGTACCCATTGCAGAGAACAAAACAGGGTTGGAATTGCTCGGAATCCTCATTCTCAGAAAATTGTAATTATTTGACCTGTATGGGGGTTCTTTGGAGAACTGCACTTACAAGGTTGTCATTAGTTAATCTGACTCAAACATCATGCAAAAGCTTTTTCTTCAGGGGCATTTGTTGAAAGCAATCAGAGGCAAATGTTAACTACTGAAGCTCCTAGAAGCAATGGGAAACAGTTGATACAAACAATAGACTAACAACAACAAAAGATTCCCAAAGCAAGCTGAGATGTTCATAGGTGACTCAATAAAGCTCCAACATATTCCAGGAATATAGAAGAGCATAAACATACACAGAGTAATGTGCAATTCCATGAAGTACATATTCTCAGGAAAGATCAAGAGTTGGTCCTAAACTCTCATCTCTGATTAAACATAAAACTTTGTGTAAGCAAGAAATAAAGGCTGAGGCGGAGCTGTCAACCTCTTGACTGAGTATTGAAGGCAAACTCTAACAAGCACACAGAGCTACTCAGCAAAAACTCAGAGACTTATTAGTTATAGGCATATAAAATTTTTTCTGATCATTAGCTGACCACTGAGCAGAAACTTCAGTGACTGCAAATAACAATAGAAATACAGACTTTGCAGAATTATCTCAGAAAAGTCAATAAATCATCAGTTTCTAGGAGGGGAAAAATATTTCCAGAATGTCACATTGTATCACTTTAAATGTCTAGGTTTTTAAATTTATTTATTTAATTTTATTTAGTCGTTCATTTCTTTTAATTTGACCAGAGATAGACACAGACAGAGAGAAAGTGAGAAATGAAGTCGCCAGGTCTGGGACTTGAACGACGGTTGGCCATGTTCAGCACCTAAAGACCTTAAGCACCACACCAGCACCTTAAGCACCACACCTGCTGGTCCCTAAATATCTAGTTTTTAGCAACAAAAACATTACAAGAGGTACAAGGACCAAAGAAACAATAGCCTATCTATAGAGAAACAAATAACCAGTAGAAAGTATCTCAAAGGAAGTCTAGCATTGGACTTACTGGACTTAGACTTTAAGTCCACAATTTTAAATATAGTCAAAGAACTAAGAAATCATATCTAAATATTAAAGGTAAGTATTAAAATGATGCCTCAACAATAGAGAATATTCATAAAGCAATAACAATTATAAAAATGAACTAAACAGGGACCAGCAGATGGCATAATGGCTATGTCACTGGACTCCCATGTAGTTGACTGCAGTTCGAGTCCCGGACCCAGTGGCTTAAACTCACACCAGGCACATGTGCGTGTGTGTCCAAGATCCTGAGAGGAGAATGGAGGAGAAGGGATTGCAGCGTGGCCATCCCCCTGGGGGGTGATTTCTCGCTTTCTGTCTCTGTCTTTCTCTGCATACACCCTATAGCAAAAACCTCTCAAAAAACAAAGAAACAAGCAAAAAAACTAAACAAAAATTATGGACTTGAAAATAATTGAAATAAAAAATGTATTAGAAGTGCTTAATAACAGATTTGAGCAGGCAAAAGGGGGAAAAAAGTAAGATTTAAGATAGGTCAATCAATTTATATTATGCTATCAATGTAAAAGAAATTGTTTTAATGAATAAAAATAAACAGACTCACCATATTTTAGTCCATTTTCTCTTGCTAATAACAGAATATCTCAGTCTGAGTAATTTTTTAACATTAAATATATTCTCTAACCACAATGAAACTAAATTAAAAATCAATAACAGGAGGAAATTTGGGTATTCATAAATAAATGAAATTAAGCAACATATTAATAGAGGATAAGTGAATCAAAGAAGAAATCAAAAAATAATTTAGGAAATACTTTGAGATGAATGAAAATACAGATAATGTAGCAAAAAAAATCCTCATAGCATGTAGTTAAAGGAGTACTGAGAGGAAAATTTATAGTTTTTAATACCTATTTTGAAAATAAATTGAAATCAACAAACTAATCCCTACCTTAGGAAACTAGAAAAATAAGAGTAACCACGAGACAGGAAAAGAAAGCACAAGATAGGAAAAGAAGGCATAAGATAGGAAATAGTTACAGTGCAAACAAAATAGAAAAAAAGAAAAACAGAGAAAATGAATGAAATTAAAAGTTGATTTCTTAAAAAGATCAATAAATTGGCAAACCTTTAGCTGAAATAATGCAAGAAAAACAGATATATGTGAATTACTAAACTTAGTTATTAAAATCAAGAATGAAAGAGGGAGCATTGCCCCCAACCTTACAAAAATAATTTTAACTGACACAGTAAACAAAAAGGATTACAATAAAATATTTTGAACAATTGTACTGCCACCAAATTTTGTAACTGTGGATGTGATGGGCACATTTCTAGAAAGATACATATTATTGAAATTGACTCAAGAAGAGACATAAAACATCAATAAACTTATAACAAATAAAGTTAGTAAGGAAAAAACTTTCCAAAAAGAAAACTTAGGACCAGACCACCTCACCAGTAAATTCCAAAAACTGTTTAAAAAACAGTGATGAACAATCTTCACACATTTTACCAATAATTAGAAAAGGAGACAATATTTCCCAAATTATTTTGTGATATCAATGTTACCCTGATATTAAAATCAGACAAAGACATTATAAGAAACTTACAGACCAATGTCTTTTATGAATACAGATATAAAAATCCTTAACAAAATACTAGCACACTTAATTCAGTGTATAACATAAAAATATATACATTGATACAGCAGGCCTCTTGCAGCTGAAGGCTGTGCAGCAGAGACCCATGGCTTATCTCCTACCCCGCTTGTCTTTGAACTCTCAGGTGTGTTTCTTGGGACTTGAGAAGACTTTCTGTCCCTCCCTCTCACATCTGGACTTCTGTTCCTATGCAGGGAGACTGAGCTGCAAAGAGACTTGTGGCTTATCCCTTGCCACATGCCTCTGAATTCCAAGACTTCAGTGTTATCTGAAGTGTGATACTATCTCCATTCCTGAATTAAAGCTCACGAGCTCAGTCTTAGGGCCACCATTTCTCTAGAAACAAGGAAGACTTTGAATTATCCAAGACTAGTGACAACAGTGCAGATTGCTAGTGAGCATCAGGGAGGTAGAACAGCAAAGAAATGGCCAGTCGCCTACTCATACCCGTCTTTGAATGCTCAGAAAGAAAATAGGAAGGAACATATAAATCACCAGATGACTAGAAACTATCACAGAGGCACAAGAAATACGAACAATCAACAAAATATCTCTAAAGGAAAACATCAATTTTTCTTCATCCACAGAAAACACAGTGGAACTTATGAAAATGTCAGATAAACAATTGAGAAAATTTATAGTGACAAAACTAAATGAGATGCAAGAGAAAAGAGACAATGAGCTCCAGGAGATGAGGAAGTCCTTTCATGATTTCAAAGAAGAAATAGACAACATAGAAAAAACAATCAAGTGGAATTTTTAGAGATGAGTATGATACAGGAAATTAAAAACTCACTCGAAAGTATTAAAAATAGATTAGATCACTCAGAAGATTGAATCTCAAATGTAGAAGACAAAACCTCTGACTTAGAAAAAAATATCAAAAAGACTGAGAAAACAACCAAGAAAAATTAGGACAATATACAAGAAATACTAGATATCATTAAGTGCCCAAACATCCAGAAAACTGGTGTCCTAGGAGGTGAAGAAAATAATAAAGGCATTGATAATATATTCCATGAAATCCTGGAAGAAAAATTTTCAAACCTAGAGAGGCATGCAAATATTTAGACCTAAGAAATACAAAAGACCTCAAATAGAATAAACCCAAGATCTTCTCGAATACATGTCATAGCCAGATTGGCCAAAACCACAGACAAGAAAATGTACTAAAATTGGCAAGAGAGAATACGACAAAAGTTATTCCATCAGGTTAACATCAGACCTCCCATAAAAACAATGTAGGCAAGGAACAAGCATATTCATGTGTTCGTTAGCAGACCTAGGCTCCTCCTTACATGGGCCACTCGATAGGCTCTCAACAGGTTGCTTGAAAAAAAAAATAAAAACATTCTCACATAAACAAAACCTAAACAATTTACCAATTCCATACAAGCTTTTCAAGAAGTTCTGAAGGGAATGCTACACCAGGAAAACTAAAGTCAGACAGCCAGGTATAAGAGAACAAAAAGCAACCAAGAAGATGTCTCACTTAATGATAGGAACATGTCTGGAAATATCAATAATAATGTTGAATTTAATAAATTAAATTCTCCAATCAAGAGACACAGACTGGATGAATAAATAATAAATAAATACATAAATAAATAAATAAAAACAGAAGCACTCTAGCACTCTATCTGTTGCCTAAAGAAACACACCTTATGAGTAAAGACATACAAACTAAAAGTGAAGGACTAGAAAAAGATATTCCATGCAAAAAAAAATCAAAAAAGGGCTGGAGTCATGATACTGATTTCAGACAAAAATAGGCTGAAAGACAAAGACTGTAACAAGATACAAAGAAGGGCATTGCATAGTAGTAAAAGGGCTAATTCATCAAGAAGACATAAAGCATATAAATATCAATGCACCCAGCTCAGGAGCATCTAAATACTTGGGGAAATATATGGAAGAAAATGAAATGAAAAAAAAAAATTTTTAAAAAGTCCTCTACCACTCTTCAATTTATTTATCACCCCTTGATTTGTTCTGAAGTTTTCAGATTATTTATGCACATATGTAAAATGTTACAAGTTTCTTTGTAGCAATCCTTAAAATAATATTTATCTCATTGTTTTGTCAAGTAGTTTAACTTTAAAAATGAAGATCTGGACTGAAGAAAAAAATAATAAGAATAAAAGGAGACATAGGATGCAACACTATAATCACTGGGGATCTCAACACTTCATTATCTCCTTTAGACAGATCTTCTAGACAAAAAATAAGCAGAGAGATACAGGACTTAAATTATACTATAAATCAAATGGACTTAATAGAGATCTATAGACATTTCTAGGCTAAGACCACAAAATACACATTTTTCTCACTCCCGCATGGAGCCTTTTCAAAGATTGACCATATGATAGGGACAAATCAAGCCTTTAGGGGAACCAGCAGTTAGCGTAATGGCTATGTCGCTGGACTCCCACGTGGTCGACTGCGGTGTCCCGGACCCGGTGGCTTAAAACTCACGCCCGGCGCGTGTGCGTGCGTGCCCAAGATCCCGAGAGGAGAATGGAGGAGAAGGGATTGCGGCGTGACCATCCCCCCTGGGGGGTGATT
>NW_006159479.1:1447682-1486351 GCF_000334495.1 Tupaia belangeri chinensis | reverse complement strand
TCTCTCTGTCTCTCTCTGTCTGTCTGGCGAGCGCACGCGCCCTCCTACAGTGAAAATCTCTCAAAAAAAAAAAAAAATCAAGCCTTTACAGATTCAAAGGCATAGAAACTACATACAGATCTTCTCTGACTATGATGGAATTAAACTTTATATTAATTTCAGGAAAAACCTTCAAAAATACATGGAAACTAAACAATCTACTTCTGAATGACTTCTCAGCTACTGAAAAAATTAAGTCTGAAATAAAAAGATTTCTAGAAACAAATGATAATGACTACATGAGTTTCCATAATCTATGGGAGACCGCAAAAGCAGTCATAAGAGGGAAATTCATAACAATTAGTGCACATAAGGAACAGATGGAAAGATGACAAATAGACAACCTAACAACATGCCTCAGGGAATTGGAAGAACAACAACAACCAAAAAAAAAAAAAATGCCAGGAGAAAAGAAATAATAAAGATTCAAGTAGAAATAAATGAAATAGAAAATAAATGAATTATACAGAAAATAAATGAAAGTAAAAGCTGGTTCTTTGAAAAGATTAACAAGATCTACACACTATTAGCTAGACTGATTAAGAAAAAAAAAGAAACCAGATAAATCAAATACAAAATGAAATAGGCGATACTACAACACACAATAGAAATACAAAAGATCATTAGGATACTATGAGTGACTATATGCCAACAAACAAGAGAACACAGAGGAGATGGACAAAATTCCTGGATGCATATAACCTACCAAGATTGAATCAGAAGGACATAGAAAACCTGAATAAACCCATAACAAGCCATGAGATTGAATCAGTAATAATCTCCCAACAAAGAAAAGCCCAGGTCCCGATAGCTTCACTTCTGCATTCTACAAAACTATTAAAGAAGAGTAGCCCCCATTCTATTCAAATTATTTCTAAAGATCCAAAAGGAAGGAAACCTCCCAAATTCATTTTATGAAGCCTCCATCATCCTCATTGCCAAAACAGATAAAGACATGACAAAAAAGGAAAACTACAGACCACTCTCTCTGATGAATATAGATGCAAAATTTTTAAGAAGATACTTGTAAATCATATCTAACAACATACAAAAAAGATTATTCATCATGACCAGGTAGGCTTTATTATAGGGATGCAAGGTGGTTCAACATATGCAAGACCATAAACATGATATACCATATTAACAGAAAGAGAGATAAAAACCATATGATCATTTCAATCGATGCAAATAAAGCATTTGATAAAATACAACATCCCTTCATGATTAAGGCTCTTAGCAAGAATGGCATGAAAGGGTCATTTCTCAACACAATAAAAACCATGTATTAAAAACCTATATCTAACATTATACTGAATGGGGAAAAGCTGAAAGCTTTTCCATTAAAAGCTAGTACTAGACAAGGCTGTCCACTTTCTCCACACTTTTATAATATAGTACTAGAAGTTTTAGCCAATACAATCAGAAAAGAGAATAATATAAAAAGCCATTCAAATAGGCAAAGAGTTGAAAATATCTTTATTTGCAGATGACATGATGGTATACTTAGAAGACCCAAAGGTATCCATGAAAAAACTTCTTGAAGTAATAAATTAATAAAGTGGCAGGATAAAAAATGAACGTCTAAAAATATATAGCATTTCTATATATGAACAACAAATTGACTGAGGTAGAACTGAAGAAATAAATTCCTTTCACCATAGTCACAAAATGTATATGATACATAAGGATAAGCCTACATAAGGAAGTCAAAAACTTTTAGAAATGAAATTATGAAAATCTTTAAAAAGATATTAAAAATGACACAGAAAATGGAAGGACATCCTTGTTCCTGGATTGGAAGAGTTAATAAAATCAAAATGGCAATTCTATCCACATTAATCTATATATTTAATGCAATTACAATCAAATTACCAGAGATATTCTTCACAGATATATAAAACACAATCATAGAGTTTGTTAGAATCATAAAAGACCTTGTATTGTCAAAGAATCCTGCATAAGAAGAGTGGAGTGAGCAACTCACCCAGACCCCAAAATATACTACAAAGCTGTGATAATCAAAACAGCATGGTATTGGCATAAACACAGATAGGTTGACCAATGGAATAGAATACAGACTCCAGAAATGAAGCCCCAAAACTTACAGTCAACTGATTTTTGCAAAAGATACCAGTCAATCCAGGGGGGAAAGGAAAATATCTTTAGCAAATGGTGCTGGAAAAACTGGGTATCCACTTGCAGAAAGATAAAACTGGATCCCCATCTTTCACCATTAATAAAAATCAACTCAAAATGGATCACAGAGCTGAATCTAAGACCTCAAATTATAAAATAACTGTTGAAAAATACTGGGCAAACTCTGGAAGACATTTGGGTAGGCAAAGACTTCTTAAATAAGAGCCTAAAACACAGGCAATCCCCAAAATAGACAGGTGGGATTACATCAGATTAAGAAGTTGCTGCACAGCAAAGAACACAGTAATTAGTGTGAATCAACAATCCACAGAATGGGAGAATATTTTTGTAAACTATATCTCAAATAAGGAACTGATAAACAGAATACACAGGGAACACAAGCAGTTTACCTGGGAATAAATAAATATAAATACACACACACACACACACATACATACATACACACATTCACACACACACACACATATATATATATATATATACACACATACACACACACACTCACACACATAAAATTAATCCAATCAAAAGATGGGAAAATGAGCTGAACAAAAAGCTTTCAAAGAAAGATATATTAACAGCCAAAAATCATATAAGGAAATGCTCAATATCCTTCATCATAAGGGGGGATGTAGATTAAAACCACAATGAAGTACCATCTAACCCTTGTCAAAATGGTGAGGATTAAAAATACAAAAAAAAAAGATAGGTGTTGGGGGGGTTATGGGGAAAGGGAAACTCTTCTACACTGTTGGTGGGAATGTAAATTGGTCCAGCCACTGTGGAAAACAATATGGTGGTTTCTCGAAGACCTACAAGTAGAGCTACCATAAAATCCAGCAATCCCAATCCTAGGTATCTAGCCAAAGACAGGAGAATGCTTAGTTAAAAAAGTATTTGTACATCAATGTTTATTGTGGCATTGTTTACGATTACTAAGACATGGAACCAGCCCAAATGTCCACGAATAGATGAATGGATTGAAAAAGTATGGTAGATTTACTGTATGGAATACTATTCAGCCATAAAAACAAGATCCTGGCATTGATAGAAAGTAGTCAAATATGGAAGTTTTAATGTTGAGTGAAGCAAACCAGGCTATGAAAGAGAGATATTGTATATCTCCACTTAATATCTAATAATCATCCATATTCTATGGTAGAGATTAAAAATTAAAGTACATAAAAGCAGTTAAAATAGTTATGGACACTGGGAGCCCTTAGTAGAAAAGAATATTATAGAAATAATATTTCTACTTCTAATCAAAAGTTAATACATTCTTTTTATAGAAAATCTAGAAAAGCACCAAATTAAGGTTATAGAATAGACTAATAATTGGGGACAGTATGGAGGGAGAGCGATAGAAGGTAAGAGTACAGGGAAGGAAATCAGGGAGAAAAAATGGAGGCAAGATATTTGTGAAACACAGAAATGATTTATTGCCTATTGATGATAATGTGTATAGTATTCTCAACTGGACTGGTCTGAGGTATATTTCATGTTGGGTGAATTCTCTTTACAAGCCAAATGATATATATCAATCAAATGTTTAAAAAAAAGAATAAAATACACACACACACACACATATATATACACATATACATAAAAACATATATATGTATACATGTATGTACCACGGTCAACTACATGGGAGATCAGTGATGTAACCATTATGCTATTTGCTGGTCCCCCAGGAGACTTTTTTAAATGATAAAAACTTATACATGAATATTTACAGCAGAATTATAATAGCCAAAAAGTAGAAACAACCCAAATTTCCATTTACTAATGAATAGATAAACAAAATATTCCAGCAATGGACTGTTATATAAGAAATTAATTCTGATAAATGCTACAAGAAAGCAGACACAAAAAAAGACCATGTATTGTATGATTTCCATTTATATAAAATGTCTAACATATTCAAGTTCATAAACATTAAAAGAAGCTTAGAGGTTATTAGGGATGAGGGGAGAGAGTAAGAAAGAGTGATTGCTAAAGGAAGTTTTATTTTGGTGGTGATGAAAATGTTTTGGAATTAGTGGTGACAGTTGTGCAACTTTAGAAATACTCTTAAAAGCCATTAAATTGTGCACTTTAAATGGATGACTAGTGTATGGAAATTATATTTCAATTAAAAGCAAAAGTCTCTAACTTGGTATATTATCCCAAATTTTCAGATTAGAAGAATTTGCTTTCAAGGTGAATAATAAGTGGAGAGTGGACATTAGGATCAAAGGTTTTAGATGAAGGAAATAAGAAATGAATAGGCAGCCAATCCTTCATATTCTTTCTAGATGAGCAGCAGGGGGAGCCCTTGGTAGAAAAGAAAATTACAGAAATAATATTTCTACTTCTAATCAAAAGTTAATACATTCTTTTTACAGAAAATCTAGAAAAACACCAAATTAAGATAATAGACTAATAATTGCACTGTCTGCAGAACCACTATCAATATTTCTTTTGTAGATATCCTTCCAGTCTTTTTTTTCTCTGCACATGAGTGTATTTAGCTTTACAGCCAAACTCTCCCACAACTCTTTTGTATAGCTTTGCCTCCTGTTCTTTTTCACTTCACTTTATCTTTTATGCTTTTTTCAATCTTATGTATTCTTGAGAATGAGAATGAAATTTTCAGTACCTAAGGTATACTGTAGTTAGTTAATACTATTTTTTAAATTCCTCTTTTATAACACTGCAATAAATATCCTTGTACCTAAATCTTTTTGTTTCTGAAGGATATATTCTTTTTAAAAAATTACTAGGTCAAATCTATCCACAGTTTTAAGTCTTTGTAGAAATTTTGCCATATTTTCAACTAGAAAATTTGCAAGAGCTTATGTCTATCGGTAGTGTATGAGATTTTCCTTTTTACCCAAATATATAATTATCAAAATTTTTACTTTAAACTTATTATCTATTTGATAGATATCTGTGTCTTCTTTCAATTATTTTTTAAATGTGAATATTTGTCATTTTTTGTTTAGAATATTACTTCCAAATATTGATTTCTCTAACTTCATGTATTTACATGCAAATTTTTATCTTATATTTTACTTTTTTTCATACTATTTTTGCATTATGTTTTTTCCATAAATTTTGATGTATAAAAGTTTTCCATTTTTTATGTAAAAAAAATTGCCTTTTATGTAAAAAAAAAATTTGCCTATTGAGAGTTCGTGAGTATTTGCCACAATGTATTCCACTCCTTTGTGTTTTCATATTTTAAAATTCAATTATTAACCTAGAAATTATTTGGGGATATGGTTTGGGCCCATTGCCTCAAGAAATTAACTGATTACTCCAGCACTACTCATTGGAATAATCTTTTAACTTCTCCACAAATTTGAAAGGATTTTCATCAAATGCAAAATTCTTATATATAGCTGATTATGTTAGGGAATTTCTGTTCTTTTCTCTGTCTAGTTTTGTACCATTATCATGCTTTATAGCAGGTTTTTAAAATCAGGAATCCCTTTATTTCTTTATAAATCTTTCTTGATCATTTGTATCCACATGTTATCCTAGATCAACCCTGCAGTCACAGTTTCATTCAAAAATATTCCAGTTGAGATTTTGATTAGAACCATTTTGGATATGCATAACAATTAAAGAAAAAGTCACATCACCCAATAATATGAAAGGTGTCTCAATTTATTTAAGTTTTCTTTTGTGTTATTAACTAAAATTTTATAATTAAATTCATAGAAATCCTCTATATATTTTTTCAAATCTATTTCCAGGTTTTGTTGTTATTATTGTTCTTTTGTTGTTGTTGTTTGCTATACTTTGCTTTCCCATTGTAAAAGAGCTCTTTTCCCTCTTCACAATTATTATCCAATTGTGGATATTTTTCTATATTGAGCATCCAGGCATCACCAACTAAAAGTGCTATTAGTTCACAGTTGATTTCTCAGGATTTTCTAAACTGATAATCATTAAGAAATTCTAAATTTTCAGGGACCAGCAGGCAGCACGGTGGTTAAGGCGCTGGGCACTCCCACATGGCCAACTACAGTCCAAGTTCTGGATCTGATGGCTTGCTTTCTCACTTTCCTTCTTTCTCTCTCTTTCTCTGTCTCTCTCTGGTCAAATTAAAATAAAATGAATAAATAAAATGAAATAATTCTTAAAAAAATAAATTTTAAATTCTTTTCTTTCAGAGGAGTTAGGAATCTGAAAAATTCATCTTTTTGAATTACAGCCATCAAGCTTCATAAGCCTGACTTTTAATTTTTTTTCTAATTAAGTGTATAAAGTGACCAAATAAAAAGTATAAAGATTCTATTCCTCCACTCAACTAAAAGATGCTTTAGCTTAATAAAAAGTTAGATCCCTAATATTAGAGACCCAAAATGTTCTTTAGTTTTAAATGGCTTTCAAAAGTACAGTATTTTATCAAATCAGGTTTAGTGAGTTAAAACTTATATACAGAATTCATTCTTTATTAGGCGCACAGTTCTATGAATTTTGACACACAATCAAGTAACAACCACAGCCACAAGCAAGGCCTTAGGTATTTCTAACACCCTGAGAAGTTTCTGGTGTCCCTTTGAAATTTATTTCCTTCTTTCACCTTCCAATGCATCTGGCAATCTCTCATCCATTTCTGTCTCTAGATATTCTGCACATTTTGTTTCTCAAGCTCCCAACTAAAGTTGAAGCTGGCCACTCACAATCGGTACAAATTCCTCTGCTTTCACTTGAAAGTCACCTTTTCTTTGCTGACAACCAACGGATCAGTCTCCGTGTCAGCAAACCCGAACTCTAACTCCAGACACAGGCAAATTCCGCCCCTGAAACTTGGCTCGGCTTCAATTGGGCCAAAATGCCCAGACAAGCTTGGAGGGGTAGCTGAGCCAGCAGGGTGATGGCAGTAGGAAGGGGGTATTAGAGGGTGATCATCATGGCTTGGAACACAGTGGCCTATTGTCCCTTCTAACTGAGTCCTTCTCTCGTTTGGGGGTGTGTATGCGCTGCAGAGTCCCAATCTATTTTTACACGTATTGTACCTCTACAGTGTGGGTAAAGCACTCTATGGTAGATGAGCCGGCACTGAGAAGCAACCCCTCTTTGAAGCTTTCTTTCTCTCATCTGATTGCTGAATGATATGAACCTATGGTGTGCTGGTGAGAACCAGGTCTGGGAAGCAATTGCTCCTACTGAGTCAAAATGCAGCATGAACACCTTAAGGAAGAGGAGCTGAGGCATGAGAAGCAGTTACAGAAAATTACGAGTTGCCAAAGACACACACCTTTAAGCATAATGTCTGAAGCAGTTAAGGTCGTTTTTCACTTTTGTCACTTCTGCTAAGGTCCATTTTTTCCTCCAATTCTTCATACAGGTCTCGGGCTGGTTTCCTAGTTCACTTAAATAACTGCTGTCAAGAAACTTACCTGTGGTTTTACATTACCCCATTGGGGTGTTGTCTGTGAATACAGAGCATAAAAGGGGATAAATTGCCTAACTCAATCCACCCCTGAGGCCTGCCACATTAAAAAGATATACCACGGAACTCTTGGTCTGCCCTGAAACAATTGGAAAACTAAAAGACTCTCACTAGATGTAGTAGATAACGCTCTGATTTACTGTTGGACCTATATATAGCATTTTATATTTGTCTAGGCCTCTGAACAGTCATGGGTAATAACTAGTTCTGGAAGAATACTTGTAGCTTATGTTAATTTTTACTCTAGAGAAAAAACAGACGAAAAAAGGTGGAAAGTGAGTGCATTTGGGTAGGCTTAAATTTAAACCCACAGGCACACAAACTCAGTGATTGCTCCAAGCTCAGAGTTGATGGCGCAGGACTTTTTTATCTCAAGCACAAAATATTTTCTTTGTGACCAAAGTTGCCTTATTTATTTCACTAGCTTTTTTTTTTTCTTTTTTAAGTCTCTGATTGTTTTATGTATTTGACAATTTGCTTCGTGTTTTTTTGTTTTTGTTTTTTTTTAATAGTGTGAGAAAAAGTTAAAATGCAGAAATATATCGGCTCATGTAGTCCATCACTGGGAAGGCTCCTGCCACTTCTTTTGACCCAGCTACCCAAGGCCAGAGCTAAGATGAATCCTGGTTGAGAACCACTGACTTACATGATATTTTATGACATCTGCCCCCAGTTCTGCCTCTCTGTTCTGTGGATTGACTGACAGTGTTTACCAGCAGTAATACTGATGTACATGGATCGTTGCACAATCCTAGAGAAGGAGTTGCAACCTTGGCAGACAGACTTGAGCATTTTTCTTTACCAGCTTTTTTCAGGTATTTCACCGAACCCCAGGATTCAGAGAAAGGCAAGGGAAGGCTCTGGTCTATCATGCATGGGATTCCACGATGCCTCTTGGGCATTACCTGCCATTCCCTGGCCATCTCCCACATACTAAGTGCAAACTTGACATTGCAACAGTTTACATATGTGAGGAATGCTCATATATTCTCCCACCAGAGGTCCGTAGAATCCCAGCAATCTGTCTTTCCCCAAGTTCCAGTTTAGGACAGGCCCATGTGAAAATGAAAGTGGAAGTGGACTGGTGATAATAGAGCTAAATGTGACTATTCATCTGCATTGTGATTCTTCTCTCTGTCCTCCAACCCTTCAGACCTCCTTGAACATAGGTGTGTTAAGATTAGACACTATCTAGGACCAGCAGTTAGCGTAATGGCTATGTCGCTGAACACCCATGTAGTCGACTGCGGTTCAAGTCCCGGTACCAGTGGTTTAAACTCATGCCGGGCACGTGTGCGTGCGTGCCCAAGATCCCAAGAAGAGAATGGAGGAGAAGGGATTGCAGCGTGGCCATCCTTCCTGGGGGGTGATTTCTTGCTTTCTATCTCTATGTCTCTCTCTGTCTTTCTGGCAAGCGTACATGCCCTATAGCAAAAACCTCTCCAAAAAAAAAAAAAAAGTAGACACTGTCTGGGAAAACCAAGAGATGGCAATATTAGAAAAAGTTTCATTGAACTAACATTCATCCATGTACCAGGCACTGTTCAAAGTATTTCACATTTGTTATCTAATTTAATTTCAATAAGGTCCCTATACAAACAACTGTTGGTGCTACCCCATTTTGTAGATGGGAAAACTGATATGGAGGCAGGACGTGACTGCATCAAAATCCCAGTCGAGTATCTGTCTCCAAAGCCTGTGCTCTGAACTACAGTCTTTCTGTGCACACTGTAGCCGAGAACCACCATAGGGCATTTTGCAATGACCACAGCAGTCACGTGAATGAAGGCATGCAGGGGTCTGACTGGGAGGAGAGTCAAAGCAAGATCCCAGCTCGGCTGAGAGAAAAAGAACTTGGGCGTATCCCCAGGGGCTACCGGAACTTTGTCTAAGTCCATTTATCTTTATAAGCATAGGTACCATGGAGTTATTCTAAAACATGTGCTCACCAGGGCAGATCTGATGACAGCAGCTCACGTGGTGCTGGCACTGGCCAAGGAAGGAGTATGTGGGTCAGTCCTTCACCCACAGAATAGCAGAGAAGTTGATTCTTAGTGGGAACAATGAAGAATCAAGTTCTGAAATGTTCTTCTCAGGAATAGAAATTAGTGAAATAGAAGCTGGCACTTCACTGCTTTAAGAAAAAAAAAAAAAAGGATAATCAGCAAGAGATTGGCTGTTTCTGCCAAGTTCAGAAACGTTTGGAATCTCCTTTGTTCTCCCAAAAAGTGCATACCCAAACCACCAAAAACTAGTGAGTGATAGAAAGCATATCTGCAAGTCAGGCCCCCTCACAGCAGCCAGTGCCCTATCTCCCAATTGTCAAATGGCACACAAAGTTGCAGCCTTTCCTACAGCATACACACGTGTGCGCACACACACAGCTCCCTGCCTGTGCCAAGACCATCCAGGTGCAGGCAATAATCCAGCAAGCAGCTTCCAGCCTGGCCTCCAGAGCTTGAGAGAGACAATGCTTAATTTTGTTGCAAAGCCTCCCTCATTCATGGATCGGTACCAGAGGGTGGAGAAGGCGTTCTCAGAAGCAGAGCCTGTTGCTCCAGCCTGTGTGACCCAATCCTGAAGGAGAGTAAAGGCTGTACCTGATGGTGTGGTACTGCATGGACTACCTGACCAGCTCTAACTTTATCTGACCCTGCTGTCACTGGCTCCTGCTTTATTTTGGGGATATTAACCTGCCTGTATGCATCCATAAAGTGCCTTGTTGATAAACTCCAGCTTAAAGGATGCTTAGAAAAGGCTTTCCAAATCTACTTTATATGTTTTTTTTTGGGGGGTAGGGGGGTTGGCATATTTTCTCCAGGTTTCTCCTTTCCTCCTCTCCTTCACTTGGGTAGAGTAGAGGATGTTAGCTCTTCTGAGCGACACCTTACAAAACCAGTTATATTTTCTGTGAATATGCCATTCTAAGAGCCTGTTCTGATCATAGATTCGGATTGGTGGAAACCACCTAGGCTAAAACAAAATCCTGAGCTGGGGTTCTAGTATCCAGCCTCCCACTAAGTTAGATCCTTGTGGGCTATAAATTAGAATGAATAAATAAGCCAGACACCTAATCCTCCTGCCCCAGCATCCCACTCTGAAGGAAGTGACAGAGGAAGGAAAATGGAGACTTAGCCCCACTCACTCTCAACACTTCTTGATTATTTCCTTTTGAAAATACAATACTTCTCTGAAGCACATTTTCAGCACACTTGCCTCCTCTACACCACTACCGTCTTTGCTGACTGTCTGTGACATGGACCTACACAAAAGCCCAGAGTGGGCTCAGGCTCCAAGCTATGTCCTTACACCTAAATCATCTCAGTATCCTTGTATGCTGCAGTCAGAGGTCTACCACGGCAAGTGGATTTGAGCACCAAGTAGAGAGCAGGCAATGTAGGCAGATGGTCTCCAGCCAGTTCAAGGGGCTGGTGGGACCACTTTACAGAGATTCGTTCTAAAGGGGGCTTTGTGAAGCACTTTGTAATCTCCCACCAAACTGCTACTAAAAGAGCTTGATCCTAACTACACAATGAATTGGGGATAGGGTTGAAGTACGTTTGGCTTATAATCAGAAAGACAATTTTTTATGTCTAGTCATTTCTGACTAACTTTGTGACCTCTGACAGCTTCCTTATGTATACAATGAAAAGCCTGGTCACACCCTATAGAATTGTGGGGAGGACTGGGCCAGTCAGTGGCAAAGCAATCCAGGAGGCTGGACCCCATATGGCTGATCACATGATTGAGTCCCAGACCCAGAGGCTTAAGAAACATGCCAGGTGGGGAACCAGCAGTTAGTGTAATGGCTATGTCACTGGATTCCCACATAGTCAACTGCGGATCGCATCCCAGACCTGGTGGCTTAAAACTCACACCGGGTGCGTGTGCGTGCATGCCCAAGATCCTGAGAGGAGAATGGAGGAGAAGGGATTGCGGCGTCACCATCCCCCTGGAGGGTGATTTCTCGCTTTCTGTCTCTATGTCTCTCTCTGTCTGTCTGGTGAGCGCATGCATGCCCTATAGCAAAAAAAACCTCTCAAAAACAAAAAAAAGAAAAGAAACATGCCAGGTGCATGTGTGTGCATGTCCCAAGTTCCCAAAAGTGGGAGAAACGGAGAATGAATTACAATGTGACCATTCCCCATGGAGGTGCTTTCTTGTCCCCCCACCCCCTTCTCTGGTGCATGTGCCTTAAGGTGAAATTAAACAAACAAAAAAAAAACTGTAATGAGGTTCACACCTCATGAAGAATAGTGTGAGAAATTCTTTGTAAAGTAGAAAACACAATAAAAGAAGCAATTAGGCTTATATTCTGAGGCAGGAGAACCAAGGCATTGAAGACAAAAGAGAAATCACCCAGTCTAATAGGCTAAGAGAATAAGTTTCCATAGATCCTTCTAGGGTAAGATTTTTCTTCTAGAATGTTTTGCTGTGATAATGACAGGAACTGGAGCAGCACCATTTCTGTAACTGGCTGTACTAAAACTGAGCCCAAGTAATGTGCCTGAAGTCATTTAATTGTTACCCTCAGTAACACCTGAATAGTCCCCACTCGACGGAGAGACAGCGTAAGAGAAAAGCATGGACCAAAGGACTCACGCACATGCCTGAATGTGAGTCCATCTCTGCATTACCCTCATGAGGGAACCTTCAGTTTACCCATCTGTAAAATGGAGATAATATTATCTACCTCATAATATTGCAATAAAAATCATAATATAAAATACTTAGAATAATTTCTGACATATAAGAAGGCAAGTACAATTATTATTCTTTCTCAGTAAAATAGCCCACTCCTAAAATACGTGTTCTGAATTGTGAAAGGAGATGAATTCTTCAGGCAAAATGGAGAATGGGTTTTGACTCGGCTTTAAGAAATCCAAGCCCTCCTCTTCCACTCTAAAGTGAAGTGTCTGCCATGCCAAAATAAGTTAGATCATAGGGTTCAGCGGAGCTCACATAGAGAGCAGATGCACTTTGATGTCTGGAAACATGAGTGGTGATGTCTCCTCTTGCTGGTGGAGCCCAAGATGGAGACAAGCAGAACCCGGGCTCCTGCATGGGCTGCTGTCCAACCTTGGATACTTGATGTGTCTCTCTGTGCCCCATTGACCAAATGTTTTTGCAATGACATAACAATAGTACCTGCTGTAAGATCTGGGGGAAGGAAAAAAAAATGGCAGAAACATTCCCGCTGGCAGAACTTTCCTGTTTCTACATCTGACGTGCCATTACCAACGAACTTTCCCACCCTCTGCATTTGGCATGCCTGCCAAAGTTGAACAGAAACTGTGAACTTCATTGGCCAGGCAAGGATCCATGGCAACCACCTGTTGGATAATGACTCTGGTATTTTCATCCTTGCTGCCTCTGACTCCACCGCCGTTCCCAAATCAAACCTAACATCTGGCACCAAAACCTGGGAGGGGCTGGATGCCTTTTGGTTACAGCCCCTACATCAGGCCTCTTACACGGTCATCCGGCTGGGAAGGTAAGTGACCCCAACCCCATTTCAAGGACCTCCAGAGTCTTCCTGTCTGTAGTCACAGCTGCACCAGAAACACTCCCCATCCATTCCAGGTGCCCCAGGGGTACCCTAAGGATCGTCTCATCTTGGGGACCTTGGTGACACTTTCCTTCACCCTTCTATCCATGGAGAGATCTTACTCAAGGGGGACGCCTCTCAGCTCATTCTCTCTACCCGAGGTCTAATCCGTCATGGGGTCCGCTGCCTCCAAACCTGATCCAAAAACACCTTTAGGGTATGTCCTCTGTAATCTATATGCCACCTGGTCTTCCTGTAGACGATGGCTTGGCCCAAATAGTCAATGGATTGGTCTGGCCGCCTGAGGGCACTTTCGACTTCAATGTCTTGACCGATCCTACCAGTTTTTGTCGGAGTAATGACAAATGGATGGAAATCCCATATGTTCAGGCTTTTTGGTATCTGTGCTCTCGCCCCCACCTCTGTATTACCTGCCCTCCCTCCCAGATTCTGCTTGCTAAGGTGGGAGAGGGCCAAAAATCTGCTCCTAGCCTTTCCAAGGAAACTTCTGAACCCCCTGAATCCTCTGCTCTCACTGTTGCCCCAAAATCTCTCTCCTCTCTGCCGAGACCACCCCCTGACCCCCCCATTAGACTTTTCCAAACCCTCTTCCCCCCACCTCCCTACTCCAAACATCCTCCCCACCCCCCTCAGCCAACAGTCCCTCTGTCCTCCCCCACTGCTGGCTATACATGCTCAAATGACCCACCTCCACGCCAGGTCATGGCTCCACTACAGGAGGTGGCAGGGGCTGAGAGAATCATTTGATTCCATGTTCCTTTTTCCCTCGTGGATCTGTCCACCATTAAAAAGTGTTCAGGCTCCTTCTCTGCCAACCCCACCCAGTTTATCAAAAAGTTCAGGTATCTGGGACCAGCAGTTAGCATATTGGCTATGTCACTGGACTCCCATGTAGTCGACTGCAGTTCGAGTCCCAGACCCGGCGGCTTAAACTCACACCAGGCGCGTATGCATGAGTGCCCAAGATCCTGAGAGGAAAATGGAGGAGTAGGGGTTGCAGCATGGCAATCATCCCTGGGGGGTGATTTCTCGCTTTCTATCTCTCTGTCTCTCTCTATCTGTCTGGCGAGCGCACGTGCCCTATAGCAAAAACCTCTCCAAAAGAAAGAAAAAAAAAGTTCAGATATCTTACACAGACCTATAACCTCACCTAGCATGGCATCCACATAACTATGACATCCACCATGACGGTGGATGAGCATGACCGGGTACAAGCTGCAGGAAGAGATACGCTGACAGGGCCCACATGGTGGACACCATCACAGTGGTATGTGCTGAGGCAATCCCCGCAGTTGGTCCCAGCTGGAGATATCAGGAAGGTGACCCTGGCTGCCAGCGACATGACATGTTACAATGCCTTTAGGCAAGGGTAGAACAAGCAGCCCAAAAGGCAATAAATTATGATAAATTGTGAAAAGTCACCCAGGGTCAAAAAAAAATATCCAGCCATGTTCTTGAGTTGCCTCACTGAAGCTATACAACTCCATACCCAACTTCCCCTGGGAGAGCCTGTTGGGGCAGTAGTTCTGGCCACCCATTTTATCACCTAGTCAGCCTCTAATATCAGGGAAAAAAAAAAAAAAAAAACTCAAAAAGGCTGAACAGGGCTCTCAGAAGCTCATACAGACCTGGTAAGTATGACAATTAAAGTTTTCAACTCCTGAGGGGATGACATTGAAATAGTCTATTACAAACAGGCCAAACAGATGGCTGCCATACAAGCCCAAGCCCTGGTGGCTGCCTTGAGGCTGTCACCTCAGAAGGGAGTCCCTAGAAACAGTCTTCCCCCAGAAAACCTGCTTCAAATGGGACAAGCCAGGCCACTGGGCCCGTAAATGCCTAGGTCCCAGGTCGCCCACTAAACCCTGCCCAGGGTGTGGTAAAATGAGTCACTGGGGCTCTGACTGCCCTGAAAGAGGGAGATGAAATCCACTCCCGGCACCTCCATGCTGAAAAGAAATCCACCACCCAGAGAAGAAATCCACCACCCCAATTTAGACCTGGCCATGATGGGATTGGCTGAGGAATAACAGGCCCCAGATTCAGCCACCCCAATTACCCTCACCGAGCCCAGGGTCCAGCTTCAGGGAGCGGGTAAATCGTTCACCTTCCTGGTGGAAACGGGGACTACTACTCCGTCCTCCCAACATACCCTGGCCCCTTATTACCCTCCCAGGTCTCCATTGTGGGTACTGATGGCCAGCCCTCGTGTCCTCTCTCTACTGAACCCTTAGCCTGCTGCCTCAAAAAAACGTACTTTACCCACTCTTTTCTTGTCATTCTCACATGCTCCACACCCCTCCTAGGCCATGACAACCTTGCAAAGTTACAAGGCACCCTTCAATTTAACTGCTACCCCTTTCTTGGCCTCCTCTGATATGATAATGTTTATCTTATGATAAACATTAAGTATTTCTGTAATACCCCCAGGTTCCGTACCTCAGGCATCTATTCAGATACCTGCCAGTTGGGCAGACAGCCAAAGAAAGACAGATGGGTTCCTGATACTAAATGTGGCCAGATTATAGGTTGTTGGGGGTACAGCCCTGAGGGGGCCGAAGATTGACCAGAGGGCTTCTAAGGTATCCCAAATGGTCGAACTGCAGAGTGACCGATGAGGAGCGCCTGTCCCAAGCAGTCTTACTGATAATCCCTGATCACTCCATGTGTGTCGTACCTATAATTCCCTCTCTGTAACGTATGTGTCAAGGCGGGGCCCATTCCAAAGGCTGGAGAAGGAGGAGGAAGCCGGGCACAGCTAACCACATGGGGGAGGCAGCCCCAGTTAGCCAGTCCAGACATCTTAGGCTGCCTATTCCCCCGCCGGACTTAATTCTCCTCCCCCATCCATCTCACCAGACCAGGTCAACCCCATAGTTCCAACTCTTAGAAAAACCCTCTTCTTTCCCTCATGGCAGAAGCCTATGTCATCTCTACCCTACCCCTATAATTACCTGTTCAGGCCCTCCCCATAACACTGGTCCTAGTTCTCTCTGCTGGACTGGCTACAATGGCTCCACAAGAATGGGTGTTCTGGAAGAGGCGTTTTGCTAGCAGTGTTGTACCTCCTACTTGTGGGAATCATAGTAAGTCTAAGATGTCTGGACTGGCTAACTGGAGCTGCCTCCCCCATGTGGTTAGCTGTGCCCGGCTTCCTCCTCCTTCTCATGCCTTTGGAATGGGCCCTGTCTTGACAGTTACAGAGAGGGAATTATAGGTACGACACACATGGAGTGATCAGGGATTATCAGTAAGACTGCTTGGGACAGGCGCTCCTCATCGGTCACTCTGCAGTTCGACCATTTGGGATACCTTAGAAGCCCTCTGGTCAATCTTCGGCCCCCTCAGGGCTGTACCCCCAACAACCTATAATCTGGCCACATTTAGTATCAGGAACCCATCTGTCTTTCTTTGGCTGTCTGCTCAACTGGCAGGTATCTGAATAGATGCCTGAGGTACGGAACCTGGGGGTATTACAGAAATACTTAATGTTTATCATAACCCGCCCCCTACACGGCCCTAGTAATTTCACTCTCCTTCCCAAGCCCCCAAGTGCTAGCTTTAATCAGCTCTACTTTTCATTTTCTGGCCTCCCTGGACCCTACCCAAAATAATTCTTGCTGGCTCTGCCTCCCACTGTTAAGACAGGCCATAGTCGCCGTTCTGGTACCACCCTCATTCCAGGTCAATTATACCTCTACCCACAATGTCACTACCTCTCTACAGTTCTCTAATGTCTCTCTCCTCTCCACGTCTAACCTCACCTTGGCTCCCAATGCTTCTGCCCAGTGCCGCCCCCACCAACCGCTCCTTCGTGGAGGCACTGTGTTCTGTTGCTTGCAGCCCTATGCATGGCTCTCTTAAAATTTTTGCTACCTGGGATCCCCCTGTTTCTAGAACCCATCACACTGCTATGTCTAATCCTGGCCTTTGCACCCTGTGTCTTACACTTGCTCAGGAAACGCACATCCACCATCGCTAGAGTGGCAACTAATCAGGTGCTCCTGCACCCCTATGCACCCCTTCCCCAAGACCCTCCAACCAGAGGACCCCAGATCGTCATCCCTTAACAGCCTGAAACAGTCAGAGCAGTTGTCACCCCTTATCCTTTTAAGGTCAGAATGTAAGATCTGGGGAAAGGATAAAATAAACCATGACAGATACATTCCCACTGGCAGAACTTTCCTGTTTCTACATCTGACGTGCCATCAACAACGGACGTTTCCTGCCCTTCAGCATTTGGGGCACCCGCCAAAGTTGAGCAGAAACAGTGAACTTCATTGGCCAGACAAGGACCCATGGTGACCACCTATTGGACAATTGCCCTTTAAGAACGAGCAGCACTCACCTTGGACATGACTCCCTCGGCCTCTGACCAGACCAAGGAACCTCACCCGAGAGCTTTTTGGAGAATAAATTATTATTGTTTTATTAAACCCCAAGGCCTGACTCTGGAATTTTCATTCTTGCCGCCTCTGACTCTGACGCCATTCCCAAATCAAACCTAACACCTACCTCATAGGATTGTTGATTATAACAGTCACAGAGTAGATGCACAACTAATTTCAACTATTAATTAGGAAACCACTTCCCATTTCTTAACTTAGTGATTTGGAGTTTTGATAAATTACATAAATTTCCTTTTATTTTTGGAGAGATTTTCACTATAGGGTGCATGCGCTCACCAGACAGACAGAGAGAGACATTGAGACAGAAAGCAATAAATCATCCCCCAGGGGGGATGGTCACGCCGCAATCCCTTCTCCTCCATTCTCCTCTCGAGATCTTGGGCACGCACACACACGCGCCCGGCGTGAGTTTTAAGCCACCGGGTCCGGGATGCAAACCACAGTTGACTATGTGGGAGTCCAGCGACATAGCCATTATGCTAACTGCTGGTTCCCCATAAATTTCCATTTTTAAGTTAAAGTAGAAGAGTTAAAAAGCCAGATAAATGAAACCTAAAGCCATATATTTTTGTTAAAAAAAAAAAAAAAAAGGAAATACTGTCTCACAATCAAGCTGTTTGGTTACATAACATCGCAGTATTGACAATCATCAATTATTCATGTTAATTTTTATCTTAAATTAATTACAAAACATTTCCATATAAGAAAGCTCAACCCTCTTTGAACATTCCTCAGTTATCTTTAATAAACGGATTTAGTAGACATAGGTATTCTTCATCTTTGTTTTTAATGTCATGTGTGAAAGGGGGACAAACTAATATCTACTGATTCTGGTCACTAGGAAGTGCCGTCTTCTTTTAGTTTTGCTACAGGTGGCACACCTTCATATCTGGGGGCTAACCATCTTTGAGCATTGCTGATCAGAATATCCAAGCAAACTCCTAAGTGGCAAGAACTGGAAATGCCATGTGATTCTGAAATTTTAAAAATAGACCCACAGAGTTGGTGATCTTACTCAGATCAAGTTTTGTATCTAGCAATAAAAGTCATAAAGTTGGGGCCAATAGATGGTGCAATGGTTACATGGCTAAACTCCCATGTAGTCAACCACAGTTCAAGTCCCAGACCCAGCAGCTTAAAACTCACAATGGGAGCATGTGTGTGCATGTCCAAAATCCCAGGAGGAAAATGGAGAAGTGTGGTCTCCCCATTGGGGATTTCTCACTTTTTGTCTGTCTCGCCAATGAGTACACATGCCCTATGACAAAAATCTCTTAAAAAAAAAAAAAAAAGCCATAAAGTTAGTACACCAAGTGTAAGGGGAATGTGACAGTATTATTTTTTTCTTCTGGCTTTTCTAACAAAGCCAAAGTTCTGGAGTTGGTGCTGCCTCCGCAAAGAGTGTTTGGTTTCTGGCAAGTTGAAAGGATCCCTGAAGATTGGTGGAAGGCAGAACGGATTGCGGAAGTCAAAGGGCTGGTATCAGTAAAGTTAGCGCAAGACTTGGGAGCACTCCTTCCATTTCTCCAGCCTGATATTCGGGAGCGATTAAGAGAAAGAGCAAAGACTTTGGTAGCTTTTAGTATTTTTAAAGTGTTATCTGGGCAAACACAGAAATGTGTATCCATGTTATCTAGACCTAACCATTGTTCGTTTTTGAGACTCCAAGATTAAGCTAAAGGCTGGCCTAGCATAGTAAATATTTTTGCCTTTGCTTGACAGAACAAAAATTTGAGAATAAAATAGATCTTTGGAGAAAGTGGGCTTTCCTGAATATCCTCTGAGAGTCTCTAAACACCAGACAAGACCCCATCTCTGACACACTTGACAGTGATAACCTCTTCCGTAATGACATTTGCAAGATTTTTATTATTCCTTATTAAGAAAAGTATTCAAGCCCAGGAAAGGTAAGAGTTAAATGCCTTGCTTTAATAAACCCAGTACCCTGGAGAGGGTGCAGGAGAAGATTTTCGATAGTATATGGAAAAATGCAGTAAAAAGTACTGAGTTAGCCATTCCATTACATTGAATTGTTCAGCAATTATGGTCATCTCAGCCTTAGTAAATTAAAGTACATAATGAAAACCCAATCTAAGGGTATCAACTGCTATGTTACTAAATACACTACACATCCCATTTTTAAACATTTGAAACTGTATCAAAAGAGGTTATGTTGAAGAGGGACTGTAATTTTAAGATCATTTATTATACGATTGTACACTTAAATTTTAACTTGAAGCTAAATGTTTCAGAGTTAAATCCATTTTAGTTGATAACATGGGGTAATTTACGCTCTTTCATTTGGGATAGATGGAGCCCTTGGCACAGCCTAGAATTTAAAACTCTTACCCCACAGGAACAGTTAACTAACTCTTTGATCCTAGCATGACTCTCCTCCTGGAAGAGTTATTTAAAAGTTAGAAGTTTCTTTTTGCTTTTTTCTTAGCCACTTTTCCACCCCAAGCCCAGCAGGCACAGACATACAATACCTCCCAACACCCTCCTCGCCCACCCCCCTTGTCCTTCCCTGAAGTTTCTAAAGCAGTTCCTACAGCTTTGGCTTTCTTTTCCCAAATTTAAAAACATGGCTTCTGGCTATAAATGTTTCCCCCACCTTCAGCAGCTCCAGTTCCCTGGGGCTGTTATTGGCGTGATCTGTAAATTAACTGGAGTTACTTAGAGCCCTCAGTTAGCTTTTAGTCAAACATTAGCAGCACTGTTTACCCTCCTGTAATCTTCAGTTGTTACTTAATTTAATGCCCGTCAGCATTTTTTTTTAACATGTTCAGCAAATCCTTGGCACATGTTTGGATCCTTTACTTGTTCACTCCCCTATCCTGACCCAAATCTGAGTAAAGGCTTGCTAATATTTTTAATTTGCTATTGCTGTTTTCTCTCTTCTCAAGAAAAGAAGTTTGCTTTCTGTGGCAACCCAACCACATGCTCAGAGGCCTTGGCTGTGGGTCCCCAAGCCACCTTACATCAAAGAGGGTGAATTATAAATTGTCAGTTTTTGGTTTTCGTAGCTGTGGGAGTGATTTGTGAGTGATGTGAGATGGGAAGCATCCTCAAACTCCCATTTGGAGAATAGTGTGGCCCTCTGATGAGAACCCACTGAAACGAACTTTGAAGCTCTGCCCAGGGGAGCGCTCCAAACTGAACATATCACATCATAATTCATACACAACTGCATGTGTTTTGATCCTTCCTCCTCAGCTGCCACCACCTCAAAAAGTAAATAAATAGAGCCCCGGCCACCCTATGGTGTTCTGATGCTCCTTTCATAATGGAAATCCATTTAGATCTAGCAGGACTTCGCTAAGGCAAAAGGAAATACTGATTTCAAATGACACAAGGACTGCTTGGTTCCAAAGAAGAGCAATGTCCATTATCAGGAAATAAGAATGGAGGAAAAACAATTATAAGGCTACCTTCAGAAGATGCAGTAGACAGCTTGTCTCCATCTCTACACATTCTATGTAAGAGAAGACTTCCTCCAGTTTAGGAGGCTTTGTGTCTTAGTCTGTTTTGTGTTGCTATAACAGAATACCATAGGCCAGTTAATTTATAAAGAAAAGCAATTTGGCTTATAATTCTGGAGACTGGGAAGTCCCCGAGCTCAGTGCTGGCATCTGACAAGGTCCTTCCTGCTGCATCATTCCATAGAAAAAGGTGAAAGGCAAGTGAGTGCTTGAGACAGAAGGAAGGGGATTGAACTTGCTTCTATAACAGACTCACTCTCAGGATGACAATCCACTCACAAGGGCAGAGTATTCATGACCTAATCACTTCTTATTAGAACTAACTTCCCAATATCGTTACATTGGGGATTAAATTCCAACACATGAACTTTGGAAGAACACATTCAAACCAAAGCACTTTAGTAAATAGCTTCATCTTCAATATGCTGGGTTTCAATGCCAAGAAGACAAATGTCACCTTGAAAGTATCATGTCTTTTTTTTAATTTTTTTAATTTTTTTTAAGTTTAGATGTACACATTAAAATGAAAAACAATCTTAAGAGAAGAAAGAGCTCTGAATCAGTCAAGACTCCACTCCCTAGTCTATCTTCTTCTAAAACTTGACCTTGAGTTCCATTGTCCCTGTACTGTACCTGTTTCCTGGTGAACAGAAGTCTGGATTCTCTTCCATACACTACTATATCTCCTTAATGTGGGGGGATATTCCTGTGCTGTCTCACAAATGGCACTTGAAGGAGAGCCAATACATGAGACAGAAAGAAGAAAACTAGAGATGCTGAGGACAGGATGCATTATTCATCAGCTGCTAATGAAAAAATGTTTTGCATTTGGAAGCTAGCTAGTGGCATGGTGGTTAAGGCAATTGGATCCTACATGGCTGACCTTGCAGTTCAAGTCCTGGACCCAGTGATTTGAAAGACCTCTGTGTGTGTGCCCAAAATCCTGAGGAAAATGAAGGAAAAGGGCTGTGATCATCTTTAGAAAAGAGAAGATCGGGTGGGCACAGCTTCTCTGATGGAGAAGTTGCAACCAGAACCAGCCTCAGGTTTATTCTTTTAAAGGGCAGAAAATGGGGGAAGAGGAAAATGGGATGCAAAGGGAATGGGGAAGAAGGAAACTGGAATGCAGAGAGAATTGGGGAGGAGGAATTGGAATGTAAAGCCAGTTGTTTTGGGATGTAAATCATCTGAAGATATGAAAATGACTGGCACCATGTCATTTCTCTGATCCTTTTTGGGGAGACAATCTGATAAAGGCATGTGACTTCCTTTAGCCCAAATCAGGGTATTGGGTATCAACAGCAGGAAGATAACCATTGACAGCAGCCCATACTGCTTTCGTATGTAGATGCTTCTCAATAGCCCTGCTAGAGTAGCTTATGAAAGCACGTTTCTGCATGTGTCTACAGGCCACATGTTTTCATCACATGTTTTCAGATTGGCCGCTCTCCATAGATAAAGAGCATCCCTAAACTGAGTCTGCGGAGTCCACGGTTACTTTTCTAGGAAAGCTTCTGTGAGGGTCTGAATTGGGGGCTAGTAACTTAAGCTGCCCCAGGGGGCCAACAGATCTGTCTGATATCATGTTACAACTATATCCTGGTGGCCCCAGGGTTGGATGCAGATGTCACTGTGGGCCAGTCTTGGGATGTCCAAAGCAGCCCAAGAAACAAATGCATCCCTTCCACGGATCGGGAGCTCTTCATTCTCCCTCATGACCAACCCCGTGACATGATCACTTACACAGCTGCTTTACTTACAGAGATTATGAACAAGTTCTACAACCTGCTTGAACTACTCCTGGAAAAAGCTCAAAGCATAGGGCTATACTGACAGGGGCTTTAAGGCTTCAAAGAACCCACTCCTGACAGCAGTTCCGTAGCAAAGAAATTTGTCCAGGTTCCTCTGGTTCCAAAAGAGCTCTTGATAAAAGCACCTCTGCTGTAGATTTAATGAAACCAAGCAGGGACCCCCTTATGTATTTCTTAGGGTTCCTGAAATATAAGGTCCATTTACATTGTAATGGCCCAGAGTAAGGAGTAAGCCAAAAGGCTATGATAATGACCAACATGGACCATGAGTGAGGGCCCTTTGACCTCTAAAGCTCTCACTTAAAGGAAAGATAAGGTTTTCATTTCAATATGTAAGATGTTTTATAAGCTGGAAACTGCTGATTGTGAGCTCAAAGACTCCAGTCTGAATGGCTCCAGACACCTGAAGAGAAATTTGATTATCTAAGGTCTCGCCAATCAAGAATGCCCATGAGATGATCACGTCCACTTGAACCAATCTCTGAACTGATCATGCGCTTAGGACCTCTGCCCCTAATTTTGCCCTTACAAACCCATGTGGGGAACATCTCGGGGAAACCAGGCCGTTTGGGCATGAGCTGCCTGCTCTCCTTGCTTTGCGCTTTGCAATAAAGCTGTGCTTTCCTTCATCACACCAGGTGCCTGTGGTTTGGTTTCATAGCGCTTGGGCGAGGGAACCTGATTTGAGTTCGGTAACATTAGTGCCCCAATTTGTTATTTCCAGTGCTGAGTGGTCCCGCCATCAGTATCCAAGGCTTATTCTTCCATTTTCTTTTTGTAACTCTTGTCATCTCCCTTTTCAATTGCCTTTTTTTGGGGTTTTTTTTGTGTGGGTTTTTTTTTTTTTTTTTTTTTTTTTTTTTTTTTTTGCCTATTCTCAACCCGCTTACTTATTTAATAGTGCCAATTGCTCAGGTCTTATGAACTGTGTGTGCCATTAAATCTCAGGAGAGCACTTGACAAATATAAATTGGCAATCTTTTGGAAAAGCGCATCATTTAATTTGAGGTATATGCTACAATGATCAACAATAAATTCATTTTTTCATTGGGTAACTCTCCTTTGCACATATGTGTGTCCACGCACATGTACATGAGCACATGTGAAAGCCATGTTCTGTCTCTTTCTTTTTTTGGCACACTGTGCATATGTTTGCACGCTGACCTGTGCCCAGTTTGCTAGGCTTCCCCAAAGGCAGACTCAGTCTGCTGGTGCCTGTTCAGGACCCGCATTAGTCAATGAGCAATCAAACAAACTGGCTGCAATAAGCTGTTTACACCAGCTCACAAAGAGAAAACTTTGGGCTCATTCTCAAAGGGCCAGGCGTATTAGTGAAGGCTGCACAGAAGCCTGGCTTGCAGAAAAACCTCCCCCTACACTCAGGGCTTATTCTGTTTATTCTATCGACCCTGTTTATTCTTTCAACTCTGGTTTCTCAGCAGAGCAACTCATCACACTACACCAAGATTGTGGAGACACACGAACACACCCGGAGAACTATACAGCACAATCCTGCTGATTCATTCACTAAGCCGTTTATTAACAAGCTGGTTTAGAGTTTCTCTTTTCCACAATTTTTCAACACTCAGGGAATTAAAACTGCCAGCTGTTCACATCTTTAAACAAAACTGCCCGCATAATTGGGAATTCAAAATAATTTTTATTCCGATAGTCCCTTTCAGACACATCTGACCAAACTAATAAGTTAACGGAATAATTTGGAAATTTAAACCATGCAAAACAGACACGTAGAATGTGAAGTACAAAGCCATTCAAGATTTAGTAAACATTCACTGATGCAAATCTGGTTTCCTAAGACCTGAAACACATAATTAAATGATGTATAACTTCTGAAATACCATGGCACCAAGTGAAAATTCATAAAAGGCTACCAAAAAGCAAACTGGAGATGATGTAGCAGAAAAGTTGTGGAATCAGATATACCCAGATTAAATTAGATTCCACACTTGCTATGTATGCTGGGGAAAATGACATGGTCTCACTAAGCCTCAGTGTTGACATCTCTAAAATGGAGAGCAGAAGAGTAGTCCCCAACTCACTAGATTGTATGGGGATTAGGCTCAGAAAATGCACAGAAAACATTTAAATAACTACAGTTTCTAATGCATATTAAGTTCTTCACAAATGAAATCTACTGGATACTCTTCTCTTATAGATAATGTCTTAAAAACACTGGGAACTAAAAATAATTTTAAAACTTAGGAAACAATGAATACCTCTTTGGGGAAAATATCAGGTAATGGAACCTCTTGGAAATCCAGACCACTCAGAACAGACTTGTTAAAGTGCCAGGGACAGGGCTTATGCCTAGCTGACACTCAATAAACATTTATTGATACTGACCATGATTTCCCCATGTTTAAAATAAAACGTCTGTAAGAATTGCAGGATCACCTATAGTTATTCCTGAAATATTATGGGTCAGTGTGAAAATTCAAAACACCACCACTACACACACATACACACACACACACACACACACACACACAGTCGAGTATCAGTTTTATTTAAAAGACTGGAATGACCCCTAATACAGTATTGTACAGAGATTCATAAAATTTTAAGGCCAGAATTAAGAAAGATTTCTGAGAAATTAAGGGGTCTAATTTTTTCATCTCCCATCTTATTGACACCACAGGATAAAATAAGGCCAGGGACATGTCTGTATATTCCTAGAGGAAGACCACCAACTCTTTGCATTTAGCCAAAGGGCTACCAAATTATAATGGAACACTGCCTGATTGAATCATTTAGTCAAATTCAAACAGATGATCTCACAGAGGAGAGCTCCCATGCATAGATGAAGAAAATTAAGGGAGGCCATTGTTTAAATTTTTTCTTTTTATCAAGGTAGATTTTGCAATGTGACAACAATTAAGCTGTAGGGGAGGCTTTTAACAGAGTTTATTCTGGCCTTGTACTAATTTACTGAAATACACTATTTGTTTTTCTCATCTTCCTTTAATTTTAATCTAGAAATAACCATTTATCTTGGTATTCTCTCTCATATGGGGCAAAGAAGGAAAATTTGCAGAATTCAACAAGAAAGTGATTAATTCATGCTGGCCTCTCTTCAAGGTACCAGGTAACAAGAGGGTAACCAAAAAGTGGTCTCCATCCTTAAGAATAAGCCAATTTTCAGGTGTAATCTTTTTTGAGCCACTTGCTGTTCACTATGTAGCAAATAAATTGATCTCTAGATCACTTAAAATGCCAGGCTATGTGTCGGTGTGGTGCAGTAACATACACACACTAACGTTTTCATCACATGCACACACACCTGCACACATCCCAGAAAGAGAGAAAACAGTCAGCAGGGATTGTTTCTTTGACTTGCTTTCCACCGTCACTTGCACTTTTTCAGGACCAAATAAAACTATAATAGTAAGCTCCTGAAAGAAACATGCACATCTTCACTTTAAGGAGGTTTGGCTACTGGTGGTATAAGAATGCAATTTATGGAAACTTCACCTTTTCTTATTATACCTTTTGTCAAAATTGCAGGCTTGTGTGAGCTTAGTTAGCCTTCCTATGACTTTTGAGAACAATACCTTAAAATCTCTACAGAAAAGTGCTCTGACATTTGCATTGTTGAATTGAGAAGCCAGCAGTTCTCAGCCCAAGCATCAACATGTAGGTTTACTTTGCCCTGGTATTAGATTAACATGCTTGGACACATCCATTGGCTAAATTGACTGTTAGTCAATTTTTTTAAAAAAGCCACTATCATTATATTTAACCAAATGCCATTTTCTACTTTATCTTGTGTATGTAGATCTTGTGCTTATTGCTCTAACACCACCAGGCTCTTCAAAGGTTGGCCACAAAAACGTCACTGAAATTAAGAAATGTAATCATTTATACTAGCTGCCCTGGCAGAAAAGAAATTCCAGTGTAAAATTCTTTAAAGTTATACATATGGCTTTCATAAACATGAGCATGTGACAAAGATAGTTAATTAATTAATGAGAAATAAGCAAGGTGATTATACAGGTGCAAAAAAGCATTTGAAAAATTGAATATAGTGAAGACAACTTCATGGCTACTGAGAAGTAGTGATTTCAGGGTAATAGGAGAAATGAAGATTTTCCATTCATAATTCAGCCTCCAGCCCACAAACTTATGTGGTAGGAAGACTTTCAAGCTTCCTGTCTCTGTCTTCTCATTTTTTGGTAACTTTTCCTTTTTAAAATTTTTTAAGGTAAAGCAGTTTCTTGGCTTTCAGCCCCTCCTTTCCCTTTATCTTGTTAATAACTCCTCTCAACCCAGGAGAGGCAAGGGAGCAGGCCTCAGAAGACACCTTCATGGCTACTTAGAAGTAGTGATTTTGTGCGGTGTGCTTGCATGCCACACAGTTTTCTAAAATATTTTTTTAATAATAAATTTAGTTGTTTTTTTTTTTTTAGTTTTTTTTTTCTTTTCTTTTTCTCTGTTTCTTTGTTGTTTTTGTTGCTGCTGTTTCTCCCTCTCTGTTTCCTCTTCTGCACGTGCCTGGATACTCAGATTGAACTACGAGTTTGGGAAGAAACACACTTTCCATCAGATGACTAGAGTCCAAGCCTTAAATAATACCAGTTTGTCAAGTAAGGTGCATTCCTCTGAAAAACTAGATCATCTTAGGGTGGGCGTTTTATTATAGGAAATCCTCCTGTAAGGCAGTGAAAAAACATGCAGCCATCCTTTGGCCCTGCTTCGAGCTTGATACTTTTTCTTATCATCAGTAAAGTGTTTGGGGTGGGGGAGAAGGTACCTCATATTGTTACTAGACAACTGCTGCTTCTTGTCAATGAGACAGAGGCAGAGGCTACAGAAAGCTTATTTCTGTAACCAGTTACCAAGAAACAGTCAGCAAGTATCATCAAACTGTCTTGAAAAGCCCAATATTTTCTTCATATTTAGAGATACAAGAATGTGTAAATCAGTCCTCACTACAGAGTTAATCACTTTTCCCAAAGTAATTATCCCAAATCTTGTTTTACTTCAAATAGCCATTCCTGGTTACTCATCTGACCATTCAGATCTTCCTCAAACAGATCTTCCTGTGACTCAGCATTTGATCAGATTGTTCTTATTAGAGGCCTTTCTTAATTTAAAAATGGCAGCAGTTGTGCTAAATCCCAAGCTGGCCTGCTTTAATCCTCATTGTCAAATATACCCATGATTTCTATTGAGGTTGTATTTTATGATGAAAAAGCCAAAAGTCTTCTCCCCAGTCATTTCTGGTCTTAGGGAATGATCAAGTCATCAACTATGGTATATTGATAACACAATACAAGCATTCTTTTCAGTGTTAGGTACTCAAATAGCAATATCAATAAACCAGTAATTAATCATTCTCCTATTTTTATATTTCTTAGTCCATTCAGAAGCCAGGAAAAGGATGTTATAAAACTAATCAGCATGGATCAGGAGATGGCATGATGGTTACGTCATTGTACTCCCATATAGCTGAGGACTTAAAACTCATACTGAGCGTGTGTGTGTGTGTGTGTGTGTGTGTGTGTGTGTGCGCGCGCCCAAAATCTCTAGAGGAGAATGGAAGAGAAGGGATTGCAGTGTGGCTATCCCCTCTGGGGAGTTATTTTTCACTTTCCATCTCTGTCTCTCTAGCAAGTGCACATGCCCTGTAGCAAAAATCTTTCTTAAAAAATTAATAATAATCAGCAATCTCCTTTAGCAATGGGGCATGTTGATCTAGAGTAGTTTGAAGCTAAGTTGCCTGTTTTTCAACACTTTTCCTTCTCCTGAGAGAGCGTACCCATGTAAGAATAATAGGAAGTATCAATTGTCACACAAACACCCTTTAATTCACCCAAAATACAAACTAACACCATCCTATTATCCAATACTATCCCTGACAGAGACTCTAAAGACAGCTGCAAATTACTGATAGATCTGACAGTCCCATTGGCCAAGATTAGAAGAGTCTTACATAAATTTTATAACACGTTGGTGGTCTACAACTACTCATCAAGATAAAAGAGTATAGCTAAAGAAATATTCATCCCCATTAGGTATGCCCCTCCGTAAATCCCTCTGAGTTCTGGTGATGTTTCATAGTCCTGGTACAGTGCTCAGTCTCAGTAGACCTGTGTACAAAGATACAGACTAAGTAATCTTAACTACAGCATTGCTTTTTTTTTTCCTTCACATTTTTTTTTTTTGAAGAGGTTTTTGCTATAGGGCGCGTGCACTCGCCAGACAGAGAGAGACAGAGAGACAGAAAACGAGAAATCACCCCCCAGGGGGGATGGCCACACTGCAATCCCTTCTCCTCCACTTTCCTCTTGGGATCTTGGGCATGCACGCACATGTGCCCGGCATGAATTTTAAGCCACCAGGTCTGGGACGCAAACCGCGGTCAACTACATGGGAGTCCAGCAACATAGGCATTACGCTAACTGCTGATCCCACTACAGCATTGCTTTTTCAGCCAACCCAGAGTTATAAAGCAGAGTAATGATCAGGAGACTCAACTGCCATCAATGGCCTCCATGTCAGGTGCTTTCACTCTGGTGTGATGAATCCATGGATTGATTCCCCAATGTAGATTGTACCCACGGCTTTTTCATCTTCAGCAATTCTCAGGAAACTGAGGCAAAGACCAGGGCACAGCTCAGATGAACATAATTTCCAAACACGCTTATTAAAGGTTTTCACTTGCAGAGTTGTCTATAAAATAGTTCTTGTGTTATCAGGCATACTAGCTTGAGAAAACACTTCCTCCTTTGCCTTCCCAGCTCAGTTTAGTCAGAGTTGACACAACTAACCCTATTTTCATTCTGGAAACTTTCACATTTCCCCCTCTTGACCAAGATCTCTCTACATAAGCATTGTTGATCATTTATCCTATGGTACTTCAACTGTCTTTTGGTGCTAGGCTAGACCTGTCCCAGTTGTTGGTCTAATTGTTCCCTGTCAGATGGGAGGGATCAGAGACTAAGTGTCAAAATCCTTTTTTGGCCACATTTAAGCAATAAGGAAAGTCTGGAGGGCGTGGCTCTCAGGCCATAGATCAAGTCTATTGATCTTTTAAAGCTGCTCCTACCCATACTCAAAAGTACTTGTTAGAGTCCTCCCCATCAGGGGAATCAATTTTGATACCATGGATTTAAAAAACCAAAAACAAAAAAAGCTTAGAATAGTCATAGTTAATATAGCAGACTTCAGAGCAGTTCATGACAATAATGAAGCAAGCGACAGAACTAAAAATCAGCTTTCTATTGCACATAGCATTTAAAGATAACTGGGATTTGACTGATGGCATCACATCAGTGCTGTCAGAACTTCAAAAATTTTACATGCTCTTAACACACATAGCAAAAACATGTAAATGTAACCTTGAAGATTTAGCATTACTTCATCATTTAACAATACTCAAATTGATATACCAGATATCCCAAGAAAAAATACACAGAGAACTGAGATTTTGATCCAGGACAAAACATGAATTGATCATAGGACCATAGCTATATATAGGCCTGCTTGCTAATATTCATCCCAAGAGACTTTGAGATGGAACTGAAGAGGTGTACCCCACTGTTAATCTGTCACAAACCAACCTGATCCTTCAAATCTCATCTCTATCTTCTTTCCTTCAAACATTACTTAGATGGGCAACCCTCTCCTGCCCAAACAAACAACCAGAACAGGTGGTTATCCTTTTCCAAAAAGTGCAAATGCCCAGTTTCCTTGGGTAACCAAACAATAGAAACGTGGAAGATCTGGCATACACCATTCCTTTGAAAACTTTCTCTTTCCTTTCATCCCTCTTCCCCCTTTTATTGAAGCCCCTACTGCAGCAGCAAACAAAATAGCTGCTAGTTTCAATCCATTCACCTCTTTAGCCTCTCTATTACTATATACCTTCTAGGCAATGTCTGTCAGCTACAAGGCGCTCATTCCTATTGCTCTGTCTGCTTCCTGCAATTTCTTTGTGATGTCTGGGGCATGCTAATAAAAGTCACATTGACCATTCTCATATTTTCTGGAGCTTGAGGGTCCATGTAAATTTCCTATAAGTTTGAAAATTCTTTTCATAAATATAGATGGACCCTCTGGGAGCTTCTACTGTATTTCTGTATTTTATTGAGGCTTCTAGGTTTGGAGACACTGGACTTTATCTCTCCTAAGTATACCTCCTGTAATATTGTAGTCTAGCCATTCCAAGTCTGCTCACACCATTGGGGGTCCCAATAGTTGTGAAGAATGTCCCCTTCTGGGTTGGGTATCATCTGGGTGTTCAGTATGAAGTTGCTCTGCTGCTTCTTTTGTCTCATCTAACACTAGGTGCCTTTTGTCAGCTGCCGGTAAGATATTCATAAGAGCCTTCTGACTGTCCACCCAAGTAGGGCAGTGAGTTGCAAAAATGGTGGTAAATAGCTCTACCATCTTCTTAATAGAGAAGGTCCTCTTAACAGAGAAGATTAGAATACTTCCAATCTAGTAAATTGGAAGTAGGGAAAGGGATACAGTCCCAATAGTATAGTATCCAGCCAGGGCTCCTTGTCACTTCATTCCCACTCAGGTGCTGATATAGAGAGGTATTGCCCTATTCCAAGTTCAGACCCTTCTCAACCAAAATAAGTTCTCTGCCTCATATGCAGGGGAGACAAAAGCTCTGCAGCCTCCCCAGAAGGGGCGAGAATTCAGCCTTTCTTTCAGCTTCCATTGGTGTAGAAGCCAAAAAGTTTAATGAGTTTCAGTTTTAGCCTCTGAGTTTCAGTCTCTTTTTCTGTCTTCACTTTGATGATCAGGGCAAATGTTAGAAGACCACAGATCACAAACATGCACTTCGAATTCAAACGAGCCTAGTTTCTTCCAAGGCAAACTTTAGAATTTATATTACCAACACAATTACTCACACAAGACAAAAATTACAACATCGACGTTATCAACTACAAAAGGCCGACAGGCTACAAAAGTGCACCTCAAACTCAAGCAGCTTAGTTTTCCTTCCCAGAAAATCCAGATTGTTCCTTTTCTTGAACAGAACCCAAACGGGAATGGTCTTTGACTCACCGGCTTACAATATAATTTCACTTACCCAAAAACTAAGTGCATTGGCTTCCAACCGCTAGTTCTTACTCCAGCTGAAGCTGGTGGCAGATGTGGGGGTGGTGGCGGCAAGTAGCTATAAAGTCCCCATAAGTAAACTGATTCCAGCAACTTCAGGGTATTTCCGGTAGTCATTTCTGCTGGTTGATCCTTCTCACATTATCAACTGTTAGCAGCCAACCAAGTCCGCCTGCTACTTCTCATGGTCAGTGAAACTAGAGATAGAAGTTGGAGAAGGGAATTCATTTCTGTTACCAGTTATAGGGAGACAGTAAGCAAGTACCACCGAATCCTCTCGAAAAGTGCAACATGGTCTTGGAGCAAGATACAACCACATGCAAATCATTCCTCATTACAATCAATCATAGTCAATCACTTTCCCTTGAGTAATTATTCTGATTCCTGTTTTATTTAAAATACTCATTCCTGGTGTCTCTGACCAGCCCTCTAACAGAGCTCCCCATGATTCAGCACTTGGTCAGATTGTTCTCATTAGAGGCTATTCTTAATTGTAAAATGTCTGCATTCCTGATAAACCTCAGGTTGGTCTGCTTCACTATAACAAAACATTTGAAGTCATTGAACACTTGGTCATAGAAATATTAATAGAATGCCATCACTCAAACCATGTTGAATACTAAAAAGTATAGAATGAGAGGTAGAAACCACCCAAATGCCTCTCAAGGAATGAATGAAAAAAATATGGTATAAACATCCCATGAACTGTTACTGAACCTTTAAAAAGAAGGACATGTGAGCCAGCCCAAGGTCTGGTGTTTAAGGTAGCTGGATTCTACATGGCCAATGGTACAGTTTAAGGCTAAAACACAGCAGCTTGAAAAACACCAGGCACGTGCATGTGCATGCCAAAAATCCCAGAAGGCGGGAGAGACAGAGAAGGAATCACAGCATGACCATGCCCCATGTGGGTTGCTTTCTCACGTTCCCTCTCTCATTCTCTCTCTGTCACTCTTGTTGAATACATCTGCCCTCTGGCAAATATTTTGCAAAAGAAGAAAAAAAAAGAAAGGAAATTCAGACATGTGCCACAATGTGAATCAATACTGAAGACATTATGTTGGGTGAAATAAGCTGTTCACAAAATAAAAACTGTGCAATTCCACTTATACAAAGGGGTCTTCAAAAAGGTCATGAAAAATGGGTGTTAAAGAAAAAAAAGGATAGATATTGTTTAAAATAAAATAAGAAAAATCTTCTTGGAAAAAGAATAATAAAACCTCAAATACTTTGAAAAAAGATTTCAAATGTTTTCACACCAAAATGAACTCATAGTTTAATTCCATTTTCCATGAACTTTTTGGAGCCCTTTTCATATGAGTTATAAAGAGTAATCAAATTCATAGAAACAAAAATATATAATGGCAGTTGCTGGAGTCTGGGGGAGAGGAGAAAGGAGAGTTATTGAAGGGTACAGAGTTTCAGTTTTGCGAGAAGCTCTGGAAATAAATGGAGGCTGCACAACAAGGTGAATGTACTTAATGCTACCGAACTGTACTTAACACTTAAACGTGGTTAAAATGGTACATTTCATATTAAGCATTTTTTACCGTAACACAATTAATTTTTAAAAATTGCAGGGTTAGTATCGCCAATACAGATGTGTGTTATAAGACAAGAGAAGGACTCCCTCCTGAGTGAGATCAAAATACGCACCCCAGGGAACCATCCTTTTAACATCTGAAGTGCTAGACTGTAACCTAACTTACAATGTGACACAAAGGAAATGAATGCAAAGATGCCAAATAGAGATGGTGGACTTCAGCCCACATCATAGAAACCATGAAGCAGTTTAGCAGAGTAGGCTGCCTGAGCTGCCAAGGGCCCTGTGCTGCCTGTTAAAAGCCAGCAGGAGCCAGGGATGAGGTGCATTGGCCAGGCCCCAATGCGTAGCAGCCCTCACTGTTGCGAATTGCTATCTGGCCTTTGAATCAGTCCTCAGAACACTCCCCTCACCACCCTAAACTTTCACTGCCCCCACCTAAGAGTTAAACAAAGAAAAAAGGGGAACCAGCAGTTAGCGTAATGGCTATGTCGCTGGACTCCCACGTAGTCGACCGCGGTTCGTGTCCCGGACCCAGTGGCTTAAAACTCACGCCGGGCGCGTGTGCGTGCGTGCCCAAGATCCCGAGAGGAGAATGGAGGAGAAGGGATTGCGGCGTGACCATCCCCCCTGGGGGGTGATTTCTCGCTTTCTGTCTCTATGTCTCTCTCTGTCTGTCTGGCGAGTGCATGCGCCCTACAGTGAAAATCTCTCCAAAAAAAAAAAACAAAGAAAAAAGTTCTTCCTCATATTCACTAAGCATTGGGAACCAGACTTCTGATGATCACATCTGCAACTTTTTTCATTACCCCAGTCGTTTATCTCAGGTCCTAAAACAAGCGGGCCTCTTGCAAAAAGTGCAAAGAAAATTTTTCTTATTGTCTGAGGGCAAAGTTCTCACTCATCTCGAATGTGACTTTATTATAAATGGTCTACATGCTTCAGCAGAAAGTGAGAGGCTGCACATAAGAATCTTTGCCACACATAGTATTTTTATTCCTCCATAAACTTGATTGATCTTCTCAACAGAGCAATTACATCTCTTCTTTCTTGCTTGCCTTTTTTCCTTCTCTCTTCCTTTCTTTCCTGATCGATCAAAACTTTCTCTCATTTTATGGTGGATTGACATGATGCCATCCATGGAATGCTGATTAAGATGGAACAGTAAGTCCAATGGTATTTTAAAATCCAAATTCTTTACAGAGGCAAAGGAAAATTACACCTGCCACCATGAGGCAGTATCCTTCAATGCCTTACATTCCACCCACAGTCAGAATATTTTACCATCTGGTCACTAATTTTTCAGCATTATAAAAATTGAGAAAATCCATTCATTTGCAAAAGAATTAATCCTCACATTCAACCTGACACTAAAAATAAAGCCCAACAATGTCTAGAAACATGTTTTGTCCATCATAGCTTACCTTGTTAAAAAGACCATTTACTTAAAACAAACTGCTGTTGAAATCCAAATGTTCCTTAAGGCCAAAAGAAATCATTCTCTCTGACTTAGGAGACTTCTCTTGGTATGATTTGCTTCACCAGAACCTAATTCAGTGAGGATTACAGAAGTTGTAAATTAAGGTATCCCTTCCAAAACCCAAATAAATCTCATACACAAAAATGATGACAACAGCCAGAGAAAGAAGTATGCAGTTCACTAAAGCTGCTTGCTTACTGTCTTCTGTTTTGTCTTGCTTTGCTTATTTTTGTTTGCATAAATCCTGGATTTTTAGCAAGGAGCTGTAGCCCTGCTTAACCCATCTTAAAGATCCAATTTTTCCCGTCTAGGCTATTCCTGATAAGGAATAACTATAGGATGGTCAGTCAGGGAAGTATAAGTTTCCTGGGAAAGTCATGACGTGTTTTTCCATGCAAAAATGCATCATGTCTTTCCCGACAACTCAATAATTATAACGAGCTCAGAGCAATCTATAAAATGTTTTAAAATAGCTAGCTAACAAGTTAACTACTGGAGGAAGCAAGTAAAATTAAATGGAAATATTAACTTTGAGATTAAAAAAAAAATGGACAGAAAGAAAGCCACAGAAAAGGGAAGGGAGAGAACCAGCAAGCCAGGAAAGGGAAGGAGGGTCGGATTTAAAGCAGCTACAGTCTGAAAATATAGGTCCTGTAAAATATTTACTTGTCTTAAGTGCTTTCTCCTCCCCTGCCTGGCTGTGCCAACTCACAGCCTCTTGTAAACGCTTCCATTTTTATGGTCTTTTAGGTACAGATGCTCGTCAGCTCAAAGATGATCTGCAACTATTTCACAGAAAACAAACTCAGAGTATTTTTATGTGATCATTGCTCCAAGACAACCAGTTGGTGGGAAGAAGGGGGTGTGGGAGGACAGGGTGGAGAATTCGGCACACTGACCATTTTTGAATTTTGATCCTAGCCAAACCCCAAACCAAATCTGCAAGTTAGTCTGGTCTCTTCAGCCCTCTTTGACTTTCCTCCCCACCAGAATATGATCATTTGGACAATTCTGAGGCACAATTCGGGAAGGTCACGTTGGCACAGCTTGGCTGGCTGTCTAGCAGTGCTGACACCATCCAGTGTCCTCTCCAGAAAGCACATCAATCTGTGTAAAGATTTCACTTAAACATTATTTTTAACCCTTGGCAGTTGCAACTAATTACATGAAGAAAGTTTTCCAAACCACACACTATAAGTAGGGCATAAAAAATGGCCTATATCTTTATGGGGTACCTGAAAATAACTCCTAGTTTAGCTCTTTTGGAATAGTACAAATGTTTAGAGTAGCCTGAAGTGAAATTTAAATGTTTCAATAGGCCCAGCTGTCTCAGGCTGGCGCTAGGCTGGGGAGGAAGCCGTGGTTTCTCTTTGAAGCCTGGCTGCTAGAAGTCCAAAAGCAGCCAACTTGCAGGAGTGAAGCTGCCTCCCCGGACCTCAGGCCTCCTCCAGAGTGGCAGAGACAAACTGGTCATCCTCTTGCTTCTTTTTTGAAGGCAGAAAAGAAGGAGAAAATAAGGGGCCAGCAGATTGTGTGATGGTTATGTTGCTAGACCCTCACATGGTCTAACATGGTTCCAGACCTGGCCGCTTGAAACTCACACAGGGCAGACGTGTGCACCCAAAATCCCGAGAGGAGAATGGAGGAGAAGGAATTGTGGTGTGGCCATCCTTCCTGACTTCTTGCTTCTGTCGCTCCAGTAAGCACACATGCCCTATAACCAACGGAAAAAAAAAGGAGAAAACCAAAAAAACAGAAGGATAAGCTGGAAATGTAAGGACTTCCAGTGGAAACATTTTTGTAGTGATTAAATTTTAAATTGAGCTGCCTACAGCAGGAGAAACTGAGCACATGGAAGAGAGAAGGTAGATCTTTTACTTTTTGCTTCGAAAAAAATAAATTGATGTCTAAGAGATAAGGAAAGAAGACTTAGCATGAAGAGCTTTCCAATAGATTATTACATTTTCTATCTTCAGTAATAAACTACCAGTAAATCCAAGCACCCTATAGTGGCCTCTCTTTGTTTTCTAGGCAAAGTACAAATAAGCAGCCTTTATCAAACTCTGTGAGCTGTAGTGTCTATCAAAAGAAAATCTCGGGACCAGCAGTTAGCATAATGGCTATGTCGCTGGACTCCCATGTAGTTGACCACAGTTTGCGTCCCGGACCTAGTGGCTTAAAACTCACACCGGGCGCATGTGTGTGCATGCCCAAGATCCCAAGAGGAGAATGGAGGAGAAGGGATTGCGTCGTGCCCATCCCCCCAGGGAGTGATTTCTCACTTTTGTCTCTCTGTCTCTGTCTGTCTGGCGAGTGCACACACCCTATAGCAAAAACCTCTCCAAAAACAAAAAATTTTAAAAAAGAAAAGAAAAGAAAATCTCTTCCCCCCTCCTCCTTCTCAGCTGAAAATCAGTTTCCTATGTTCCTAAAATTAGAGAAGAGGACCTTCATGCACTCTCACTTTCAAACATATATTTTTGCACGCAGCCCATGCATTCTGCTTCCCCTCCCATTACTCTTGATGAACAGTCCACTCCTGTGACCAGCCCACCACCTGAGGTCCCTAGAATCCCAACACGTTCAAGGATACCACTCAGCACTTGTCTCTTCTGTTGCATCTTCAGTTTTTAAGTTCAGAAACGGATACCTGGAACTAGAATGCTACCATAACAGAATTTAAAACATGTAATCTTGGTTTTGGATCAGGCAGTGGGCAAAAGCTGCAGGCCTTAGAAAGACAATGAGGATAATGTTATGAGAGACTGAAAGGAAGACGGTTAGTGTTATATTGTTGTAAAAAAAAATCAGCAATGCATTCTCCATGATAATGTGGAAAACAGAAAATCTTTGTAATGAATTAATGAATTCGACTCAAGATTTCCAAGCACAACATTGATAAATAAAATATGCCACATATTTTATTTCAGCTACATATAAGGTACGGATAAAGATGAGTTAGGGTCAGTAGGTGGCATGGTGGTTAAAGTGCTAGATTCCCACATGACCAACCACAGTTTGTGTCCAGACCCAGAGGCTGGAAACTCATGCCGGCTATGTATGCATACATGTCCAAAATCCCAAGAAGAGAATGGAGGAGAAGAGATTGCAGTGTGATCATCCCCCCAGAGGGTAATTTCTCACTTTTCCTCTCACTCTCTCTCTCTGTCTCTCCCTAATGGGGAGGGGGCGAGAAGATGCATTAGAACAACTGTTCAGTTTTTAAATATAATTTAGAGAAAACATGTCTCACCAGCCAGCAAAAACGTATGAAAATGAGAAATCCTACAGTTAAGGTAAAGTAAAAGATATTATAAGACATCGTATAAAGCCTTAGAAAGATTAGGAGTATCTCTAAGATAGTTATGAATATTGCTTTTGTCCAAATAAATGATCCACCATAAGATTCATAGGCAATGCACAAAACTGTTAAGAAAGAAGTATTCAGAGAAACGTCACTGGCTTGAACTGAGAGGGACAGAGATAGTGAAAATGAAAAGAGCCCTGACGCCTCTCAGCAGTCAGACTGAGACAGCCTTGTGCTGCAGCTCAGCACCATTTCCTACAGCTAAAGAAAAATGACTCAGAGAGCAGAGCTAAGAACAATGGAAAACCACTTCCAGGTAGCAGGAAT
>NW_006159479.1:1437146-1447671 GCF_000334495.1 Tupaia belangeri chinensis | reverse complement strand
CAGGAATGGGCTCTAATATAATACAGCAAGTGGCACTACACCTGAGATTCAGAATTGTTACAGAAAAGGAACTGCTGTGCACCTCCAGTTTCTCCTTTCTTGGTGTTGTTCTATGTCTGTTTTACCATTGTATTTGGTGTCTCAATGCCACATAACTTGTTCTTTTGGTTTTACTTCAATATTTATTGTAATTTATTACTTACATATAATCATTACACATCTTTGTAGGATACAGAATTGTCTTTTTTTTTTCTTTTTCTTTTATTGGAGAGGATTTTTCTTTTTATGGTATAGGGTGCATGCCCTCGCCAGAAAGACAGAGAGAGAGAGAGAGACAGAAAGCGATAAATCAGCCCCCAGGGGGGATGGCCATGCCACAATCCCTTCTCCTCTTGAGATCTTGGGCATGCACGCACACGCACCCTGCGTGAGTTTAAGCCACCAAGTCCGGGACTCAAACCGTGTCAACTACATGAGAGTCCAGTGACATAGCCATTATGCTAGCTGCTGGTCCCAGAATAGTCTTTAAAGCATGTATACAGTATATAGTACATAAATCAAGGATATAAATATATTCATCTCCTTTAACATTTAACATTATATTAGATTGTGAACATTTGAAACTCACTTCACTGGTTATTCTGAATTATCTATGGCATTGTTTGCTGTGAAATGCAATTCTAAAGAAAGGCAAATTGATAAAAAAAAATCAGACAAAAAGCCTCATAAGTTAATGTGAATAGATTTTTTTTAAAAAAAGACAAAGATAATTTTAACCTACAATAATTGGTAATTATCATATAGAGTACTATGGGAGAAAAGAGTTTGTATTCCAAAAAGATCTGTGGTATCATTGGTCCAGTTAGAAATAGGTAAAAACATACATAACAATAGTCCATTAGGAAGAGAGAGAAAGAAAAATTTTACTCACTCACTGTGAGTTCTTGTAAGACTGTATTTCTGTATTGTGCAAAAAGAAATAAAGTCTTCAAAAAAGCAAAAACAAAACAAAATTGGAAAGAGGTGTTTAAAAGAAAAGACATGGTAAGTCAGTGATTTGGTGATTTATAGGCTTTACAAAGTTCTTGATTTTAGCTTTCTTAAAATTCATGTCAAAGAAATATTCAGCTACTTGTAACATTTTGGATTTTTTTCTCTGTTATCTAGTTTTATACAATGAGTAATAGTTATTATAAATATATAAATTGAAACCTGTAAAGACAATTACCTATCAAATAATCGATGAACTTGTACTTAAACCTGCTGGGTATAAGATATTTGAATCTGCAGTTTCAGCCTTTTAGTTGAGAAATCTGTTGGCCTTCTTGTCTTAAATTCCTTCTTTCCAATGCTGAATTCCAAGGTATATCATTTTATACAATAAATACATTTGCCTGTGCTCTGAATTTGTTTCTTCCTGCTTTCTATCAGCAGCAACACAATTCCAGTGTTACCTGAACCCACTGTCATCTTTCTCTGTGCCAGAACAGAAAGAAAACATTGCTGGATAGACTAGCACATACAGCAGGTCGGCGCCACTGTGAAGTCATGAACATCAAAACCAATGTGACCTCAACACATCTCAGCAAGATTCCTACGTGCCTGGATCAGTTGTCTCTTCTCCCTCTTGTAGACTTTCAAATTTTGTCCATTTTCCTCAGATCTATGATTTGCCCTATCATCCCCACCTCTCTCACTCTTAAAGGACCTCACTTTCTACTTTACAAAGAAAATAAATGCCACGAGATAGAAACCCCCACAATGAACGCTTCACATTTATAATCACCCCTTTTTCTTCCCTTTCTGTAGAACAGAATTGGCTCTTCTCTTTTCCAAGCTGATTGCTTCCATTCTTACAATAGCCTTTTATTTATTTATTTATTTATTTATTTATTTTGATAGGTTTTTGCTATAAGGCACGTGCACTTGCCAGAGAGATAGAGACAGAGAGACAGAAAGCGAGAAATCACCCCCCAAGGGGGAGTGGCCACTCTGCAATCCCTTCTCCTCCATTCTCTTCTTCGGATCTTGGGCACACATGCACACGTGCCCAACGTGAGTTTAAGCCACCAGGTCCAGGACTCAAACCGTGGTCCACTACATGGGAGTTCATCAACATAGCACTACACTACCTGCTGGTCCCTTACAATAGCCTTTTCAAGAACCTTATACTAGCTAGTTATTTCTCTTTATATTCAGCATTTCCCTCCTACTTGGATCTTTTCCATTAACATTTACTCAAGTTTCTGCCATCTACGAAAGTGGGAAAGAAACCTCCTCATACCTTGTAACTCATCTCCCCACATTTATACTTGCTGTCTTCTCAGTCTGTTCTCCACCCTGCAGCCTTAGTGATCTTTTTGAATTAGACTAGTCACCCTCTTTCCCCTAACACACATGCAACTCTCCAATGGCTTCTCTAGGTCTTCAAATCACAACCCAAACCTTTCATATCGCTTAAAAAGGCCTGCATGACCTGATATCTATCCACCCACTTTTTCTGCATTACTTTTTATCACCTTACTCTCAGTACTTCAGGCTCATTGCTCTTCTTTCAGTTCATCAACTACACCATGCTTCTCTCCCCAGGACTTCTGTACATGCTGCTCAAGAAGTTACCTGTTACTTCATTCTGTACACCTCTCCAATCCCTGACCAGCTCACTTAGTTCAAAAATTATCTTATTGAAGAAAGACTTGCAAGAATCACCAAGTTAGATAACTTTCATTCAGAGCAATTACTTCTGAAATATGTTTGTCTTTGTGATAATAGTCAGCCTTCCCTCCATATCTGTGGTGTCAACAATTGGTGGATCAAAAATATTTGGAAAAAAAAAATAAAAGATAACAAACAGAAGTCAATCCCAAAGAACAGTCATTAAGGGGTAAAGATCCCATACAGCTGCCTGAGTTTGAGTTCTGGCCCTGGTGACTTGAAAAGCATGCTGGAGGGAACCAGCAGTTAGCGTAATGGCTATGTCACTGGACTCCCACGTAGTCGACCGTGGTTCGCGTCCCAGACCCAGTGGCTTAAAACTCATGCCGGGCGCGTGTGCATGCGTGCCCAAGATCCCAAGAGGAGAATGGAGGAGAAGGGATTGCGGCGTGACCATCCCCCCTGGGGGGTGATTTCTCACTTTCTGTCTCTATGTCTCCTATGTCTCTCTCTGTCTGTCTGGCAAGCACACACGCCCTACAGTGAAAACCTCTCCAAAAAAAAATAAAAAAGCATGCTGGAGACATTTGCATGTGTGCTTAGGATCCTGACAGGATGGAGAAGTGGGAGAAAAGGGATCGCAGTGTGACCACACCCCACTGATGGACTCTTTCTCTCTTTTTCATTCTCTCTTTTCTTGGCAAGTACAAGCACCCTCTGCCTGCTGCAAAATACAATAATCAAAATAACACAAACAAAAGATAATAAAATGTAATAACTATTTACATAGCATCCACATTTTACTGGGTATTACATATAATCTAGAGATGATTTAAAATATACAGGAAGTGATGCATACATTATGCAAATACTATACCATTTTATATGAGGAACTTGGGTGCCCATAGATTTTGCTATCTGTGGAGGTTCCTGGAACCAATTCCCCCAGATATTGGGAGGATGTCTGTATTTGATGAGTACTTATGTCTCTCCATAGGACCATAAGTTCCATTATGGAACAAAACAAACAAACAAACAAATAATTACTTCCCTGAAGCCTAGTCAATAGTAAGTAAAGTACTGAATATATTTCTGATGAATGGCTAAATGAACAAATGAATGAATGAATGAAGACTAGCAAATAAGTACACTTCTCTACTCAACTCCTGTAATCTTTTTTTAAAGTGTATCTATTTTATTTCTTTCATGAGAGAGACTGAGAGACAGAGAGAGAAGGGCATCCTCAACAGGACCTGGACATACTACAGTCTCCTTCCTCTACCCTTCTTAGGTGTGTGCACCCAGTGTGTTTCCTGGATGTGTGCACCCTGTGTATTTCATGTGACCTTCAGTTCAACCTACTATTGGCCATGTGATTTGCAGCACTACAGAATGCTACCACCTGTGCCAATGAAACTGGACCCACCTCCTAAAATCTTTACTAGAGTCTCTACCTGTGAAGAGATAAGTTCTGGTTTAGAAGTTGTCATGGTCACATCACTGGTGTTCCATTCCTGTAACAAACTAGATTATATACTGAAGGAAAGAGCGGGGCTAAGAGATCCAGCATGGCCTTCTGCTCTTCCTCTGACTATCTTGCTAACCCCAAAACAGGGCATTCATCACAAGGCATGGTAGACATTCCAGTTTCCATTATTTTTGGCATGATCATTGAGTGACATTCCAATTACAACCCTCTTGCCCCTGATTACAGGGGCTATCTGAGCCTGAGACAGCTCACTCTTAATCCTGACCAGGAAACATTATATCAAATTCCAGTTTGGTGGCTCAATGTACCAGAGGGGTACAAATAGCCAAGACATTGTGGGCTTAGGGCACTCTGTAGGGCCTATATGTCTGTTACAGAAAACTCTAAGATGTAAGCACTTAGAAGAGATGAATACATGATCTGAGTTTTTAGATACATTTGTATGGAATCTAGCCTAATAGTTGATTCTTCATCATTGGCTAGAATCACTCACTGTAGGAAGAACTTCTATAGGAAGAACAGTTGCCTCTCATTTCCAAGTGAATTCCTCAGAAGACCTTGGGATGAGCTTATTGTCAGGGACCTAAAGAACTGAAAGTCCAAGGTTAAAGGGCCATACCTGGTGAAGGACTTCTTGGTAGATAACATGACAGAGGGCATCACAGGAGTATGCATGTCTGAGTCTATGTCTCTGGTCTCCTCCTCTCCTGTAATCAGGTAGGGGCAGGTTATACAGAGGGTGTCCACCATGATAACCTTACCCAATTCTGATCATCTCCCAAAGACTTTACCTCTTAATATCATAGTTGGATTAAGTTCTCACCCTCTTACTACCTTCAAAATGGTTCTAAAAATTTTAACAAATTAGTGTTTAGGGGACACATTCACACCAAATCAACACTAAATACAAACAGTCTCTCTGTACACACTAGGCACACATGTGATGTATATGCCTACGATACTGGATGGCTGAAGCTAGAGAAGGATCACGGTGTGAGACACTTGGAGGAGTACCTCTCTATCTCTTTCTGTTTCTAAAAAAATACCTAAATAAACTTTTTAAAAGACAGATATTATCATATTGAATAAAAAAGCAAAATCCCAAATATTTGCTGTCTGCCATAAACTCACTTTGAATATAAAGACATAGATACGGTCAAAGTAAAAGTATAGAAAATTATATACCAACAAACAATAACCAGAATAAAGCTGCCATAGTTACTTTCCTATAAAACAAAGTACACGCAAACATAGCACTATCCAGAAAAAGGAAAACATATGACATTGACAAAGAGATAAATTCTCCAAGAAGAGATAAAATTCCTAAATGTATATTCACTTAGCAAGAGATATTCAAAATTCTTAATGCAAAATGTGATGGAACTTAGATGAGAAATGTACAGGGCCAGCTGGTTGTGTGGTGGTTGGGACAGCAGGGTCCCACATAGCTGACTATACTGTTTGACTTCTGGGCAAGGTAGCTTGAAAAACATGCTGGACACATGTGCATGCATGCCCAGCATCCCAAAAGGAGAAATGGAGGAGAAAAGATCATGGCATGCTCATCCTCCATGGAGAGGTAATTTCTCACTTTCCCTCTCTCTTCCTCTCTCTCTTTATCTCTCTCCAGTGAACAAATGTACCCTCTGGGCAATATTTTTTTTTAAAGGGGCTGGCAGGTGGCTTGGTGGTTAAAGGCACTGGACTCAAACATGGCTAACCACAGTTCAAGTCCTGGACCTAGCAGCTTGCTTTCTCTCTCTCTCTCTGTATCTTGTTATGGTCAAATTTAAAAAATAACAATAATGATAAATAAAATAAAGGAAATCATTCTTTTTAAAAAATGAGACACAGACAAATCCACTATTGATATTTAAATACTCCTTCCTCTGTAATCTATAGAACAAATAGACCAAGGCTGTGATCATTATCATTTATCAACTTGTCATAATTGATATTTATAGGACATTAATTATACCCTATATCAGCAGAATACGAATTATTTTCAAGTGCACTTGTTACATTCACCAAGATAGATCATATTCTGTTCCATATGAACAAACCTTAACAGATTAAAAAGAAAGGGAATATCACACCAAGAATGTTCTCAGGTCACATTAAACTTAGATTAGAAATTAATAAGATAAAGATATCTGTAAATCCTCAAATATTTAGAAAATCACTTCTAAAAAATGCATGGATCAAAAAGGAAGTCTTAAGGGAAACTTAAAAATAATTTGAACTGAATTAAAATGAAAGTACAGCATATCAAAATATACGGAATGAGTCTAAAGCAGTGCTCACAGTGCATATAATTTTAATAATAAATTCTTATAGAAATATAATTATAAAAGTCTTAAACAAATTATAGCAAACTTATGCTAGTAATTATAAATATAGATTTTAAACACAGTACATCACAACCAAGTAATTTTTATCCCCCCAAAATCAAGGCTAGTTCAACAGGCCAATATCAATCAATGCAAGTTGCCACATTACAAAGTAAACAAAAAATAATATGATAATCACAATAGATAAACAGAGACAATTTTACAAATTTCAACTTAATTTATGATAGAAACCCTCAGTAAATGAGGGCTAGATGAGAACTCCATGGTTTGAGTCCCAGACCTGGTGGCTTGCTTTCTCACTTTCCCTCTTTCTCTCTGGTCAAATTAAAAAATGAATGAATAAATAAAGGTTTTTTTAAAAGGGAACTTCCTTACTCTAACAGAGATTCTCTACAAAAATTCTATAGACAATGTAGTTAGTGAAGAAAGACAATGCTTTTCTCATGAACTCTAGCATATGGCTAGGATATCTTTTCTAACTATTCATATTCAACATCACACTGGAAATCTAACTAGTGCAGTAAGTAAGGAAAAATAAATAAAAGGCATACAGATTGTAATGGAAGAAATAAAACCATCTTTATTTGCATATTAAATATTTATTTAAGAAGAAAAACCCAGGGAAGTTTCCAAAATGAATAAATAATTTCACAAAACATAGGATAAAAAGACGACATATTTAAAAAAAGTATTTTTATGTGCCAGCAATGAACAGTTGTAAACAAAAATTATGAATTAGTACTATTTTTTAAGAGAGATTTTTGCTATAGGGTGCATGCACTCATCAGAGAGACAGAGAGAGAAAGCAAGAAATCCCCCCCAGAGGGGTTGGCCATGCTACAATCCCTTCTCCTCCATTCTCCTCTTGGTATTTTGGGCACACATGCACATGAATCTGGCATGAGTCTCGAGCCACTGAATCCAGGACTTGGACTATGGTTGGCCATGTGGGAGTCCAGCACCTTAACCACTATGCCACCTCTAGGCCCTGAATCATACCATTTGTAACAGATACATACATATACACAATAGTAAAATAACTGCTTAAAACTATGTATAAAATATATATGCTAAAAACTACAAAACACTAAAGAAAAACAGGAAAATCATAAATCAGTGGAGAAATATGCCATATTCACAAACTGAACAACTCAGTATTATTAAAATGTCAATTCTCCCCAAGTTGATCTATGGAGTACATGCAAATTCAACATTTCAGCAGGTTTTTGTTTGTTGTTTGTTTGTTTGTTTCAGTAAATATTAGATAGAATAGCCAAAGAAATTTAAGGGGGAAAAATTGAAGGACTCAAACTGTCTTTTTGTAAGATTTATTATAAAGCTACAGTAGAAAGAAATGTTTTATATGTATAACAGGATAGATACATAGATAAATGAAACAGAATAGAGTCTAGAAAAAGATATATGCAAAAATAGTCAAATGATTTTTGACAAAACTATAAAGGAAATTTAATGGACATCAAATAATCTTTTGGGGCTGGCTTTAGGGTCTACTGATTAAGGTAGCCAGATTCTACATGGCTACTTGGACAGTTTGAATCCTGGACCTGGTGGCTTGAAAAATGTGTTTGGTGCATTTGCATACTTGCTCAAGATCCTGAAGGGAGGCAGAGATGTAGGAGAGGGGATTATGTTGTTACCACTCCCTATGAGGATTGCTTCTCCTCTTCTCTCTCTCTCTCTCTCTCTGGTGAATGTATATGCTTTTTAGCAAAAAAATTAAACAGAATAGCCACTTCAAAGAAGATGAATGTATATGCTTTTTAGCAAAAAATTAAACAGAATAGCCACTTCAAAGAATTACACCAGAACAATTATATAATTGTAATTATCATATGTTATATATATATATGCATAAAAAGGTCAGCAGGTGGCATGGTGGTTAAGGCACTGGATCCCACATGGCCAGCTGTGTGGTCAAATTCCAGACAGGCGGCTTTAAAGACATGCTGGGTGCATGTGTCTATCCTTAAAATCCTAAGAGGTGTTTGGAAGAGAGGGATTGTAGCATGGCCATACTCTTGAAGGGCTATTTCTCACACACTCTCTCTCTTTCTCTCTCTCCACTGAGTGCACACACCCTATAGCAAAACTTTAAAAAAAATAATAACCTCAACCCGTACCTTGCACTTTATACAAAAAGTAACTCAAAATTGATTATAGGCTTAATATAAATGTAAAGCTAGGAAATTCCTTGAAGAAAAGAAAATATGGGAGAAATCTATGTGACCTTGTGTTAACCAGTATATTCTCAGATGCAACAGTAAAAGGACAATCCTCAACATAATAAAAGTCAGGTATGACAGACCTACTGTGAACATCATACCGAATGGAGAAAAAAACTAAAAGTCTTCCCATCAAAAACTGGAACAAGACAAGGCTGCCACTCTCCCAGCTCCTTTTTTACATAAATCCTGGCCAACCCAATCAGACACAAGAGCAAAAGAGAAGAAGTCAAACTGTCCCTATTTGCATGATTATATACATAGAAAATCCAAGGGAATCCATAAAAAAAACTCTTAGAAGTGATAAATGAATTCAGTAATGTTGCAGGATACAAAGTCAATACAAAAGAAATCTATAACATTTACAACAGCAATGAATAGACTGAGATGGAATTGAAGAAAGCAATCCCATTTACGATTGCTACAGAATAAATAAAACAGGAATGAATCCAACCAGGGGTGAAAGACCTCTACAGGGAGAGCTACAAAAAACTGAAACAAAAAAAAAAAAGAAAGAAAGAAACTCAGCATGATACCAAAAAACATAGAAGAACATCCTGTGCTCCTAGATTAGAAGACTCAATATAATCCAAATGCCAGTCCTACTTAAATTAATTAATATATTTAATGAGATTCCAATCCAATTGTCTGAGACGGTCTTCACAGAAATAGAAAAAAACAATTACAAAATTACTCTAGAATAAAAAAAGACCTCTTATTGCCAAGGAAATGATACCAAAAAAAATAGAAGAACATCCTGTGCTCCTAGATTAGAAGACTCAATATAATCCAAATGCCAGTCCTACTTAAATTAATTAATATATTTAATGAGATTCCAATCCAATTGTCTGAGACGGTCTTCACAGAAATAGAAAAAAACAATTACAAAATTACTCTAGAATAAAAAAAGACCTCTTATTGCCAAGGAAATAGTGTCCCCCCCCAAAAAAAAAAATACAAGGCATCTCACTACTCAACTTTATAGTAAATTACAAAGCAATAATAATCAAAAAAGCATGGTACTGGCACAAAAACAGGTCTATAGACTAATGGAACAGAATAGAGAATCCAGAAATAAACCCCAAATCATACAGCTAACTGATCTTTGACAAAGGGTACAAAATAATACAGTGGAGAAAAGAAAGTCTTTTCAGCAAATGGTACTGGAAGAACTGGATATCCACCCTCAGAAAAATGAAACTGGACCCTTATCTCTCACCATTAAGAAGAATCAACTCAAAATGGATCAAAGGTTTAAATGTGAAGCCTCAATCTATGAAATTACTAATAGAAAATGTAGTGAAAACTTTTGAAGACATTAGAGTAAGGAAAGAGTTCTTAAATATATAGGCAATGGTCCCTAAAATAGACGAGAGGAATTACGTCAAGCTAAAAAAATTCTTCCCAGCAAAGGAAACTGTAACTAGAGTGAAAAGACAACACTCAGAATGGGAGAGAATATTTGCAAATTATTCATCAGACAAGGGATCAATATCTAGAATATACAGGGAACTCAAGCAGCTCAACAATAAAAAATAAAATGAATAATCCAATTTAAAATGGGCAAACAAATTGAATAGACAACTCTCCAAGGAAGAATAGCAAAAAGCCATATGAAAAAAAAAAAGTTCAAAGTCTCTTGTCATAGGAAAATGCAAATTAAAACTACAATACAATGAGATATTAACTAACCTCAGTTAGAATGGCTAGGGTCAAAAAAATAAAGAACAAGTGTTGGCAGGGCTGTGGTAAAAAGGGAACTCTTGCTCGTTTTTTTTTTTTTTTTT